>NC_085880.1:48031876-48036876 GCF_034702125.1 Engraulis encrasicolus | reverse complement strand
TAAATAGTGCTAGCATAATCAGTTTCTGATAGAACTGTGGAGTTGTTCCGGATTCGCCAGTTTTGGGTTGCCCCCACAGACTGGTGGTGCAATGTATGCCACAGGTGGATACAACTATGAAGGCCGACAGGGCGGTTTGGACAAAGGGGTGTCTTGCCCCGGGCCCAGGGAGAGAGGGGGCCTAGAATTGGATCCTCATTACATTGTATGTATTGGATTTGAGGCTCTTTCCTTTCAGATGTCTTTGTCCCGGGCCCAGACAAAGCTGTTAGTGGCCCTGAATACAACTGGAAACAAGTGGCTCCGACACTGTCCTATATACTAGAACAGTGATTCTCAAAGTGTGGTCCGGGGACCACTGGTGGTCCGCGACAGAGCTCAGGTGGTCCGCAAAGGGATTTCTACTTTTCCAAGACAAGCTAGCAGAAGACTACATGTAACATTATCAAAAAAGCTAAGCATAGCTGAAGTCATATTTTCACCACAATAAGACAGGCTTGTAAATGTGAATAAAAAGTGATCTGCATCAAAATTAGTGTCGAAATAAAGTGTCAATTCAGTTGTCAGGTGGTCCCTGAACATTTTTGGGGGGACAAAGTGGTCCTTGGTCTGAAAAAGTTTGAGAATCACTGTACTAGATGGACATCAGGCTTCTATTGTATTCAATTCAGCGGCTTTGAAGCATCCGTGATTGATCTCTAAGTAGGCCTATTCTTTCCGCCCTGAATTTCCGGATTCGTGTCTTAGTAACACTGACAGGATGAGGTTTGTGTTTAGCTGTCAATCAAAACAAAGAAATTCGATATTGGATTGTTTGAAATGGACAGGCAACTACCGTTTGCACAAAATAGAGTAGACTCGGCAAGAATTATAAAGGAGATATAGCCTGATAAACCAGACTAAATGTGGATGTCTATGGTTCACCAGGCTAAAGGAGATACAGCTCCAGGCCTTTTTATTAGAATACCATGAAAAAGTTGATTTATTTCCATAATTCCATCAATAATGTTAAACTGTCATGGATTGTAGATTCATGGCCCAGTTTTTTAACTATTCCAATCATTATTTTTTTTCTTTTTATATACGTTGGCCTTCCAGCTCAAAAAACCCATGAATTGGGGAATTCGCATTATTAGAATATTGTTATAAAATCAAATTTTTCTTCATCAAAATTCGGGTCACATTATATCAGTTGAAATTTGGTACTTTCTACATAACATGCAATGGTCAATACTTGGTTAGGACATTCTCTGTCTTCATAATGGCCATGATGCGTTTAACATTGAAGTCAATGGAAAAAACAGTGCATGGCAGTTATGGAAGCCCAGATATCCTTGATGCTTTGCTGTCAGCTGTTCTTGTTTGTTGACCTGGTACCCCACACTTCACTCTTCAATATACCCTGTAGATTTCCATGCCACATTTTGGCGCTAACTCACCAGTTTAATTCTAAATAACCAGAAATGAATCCCCATTGAAAATGAATGGGGTTTAATTTCTGTTGAGTTAGAATTAAACTGGTGAGTTAACACCAAAACGTGGCATGGAAATCTTCGGGTATATTGAAGAGGGAAGTGTGGGACACCAGGTCAGCTATACAAAAACAGCTGACGGCAAAGCATCAAGGATATCTGGCCTTCCATTACTCCCATGCACTGTTTCTGCCATTGACTTCAATGTTAAACGCATCATGGCCGTTATTAATAATAATATTAAGACAGAGAGAGTCCTAACCAAGTATTGAACATTGCATGTTGTGTAGAAAGTACCAAAGTTCAACTGATTTGATGTGCACTGATGTGAAACAAATTTTGATGAAGAAAATTGTGATTTTATTACAATATTCTAATGATGTGAATTCCCCAATTCATGTTTTTTTTGAGCTGGAAGACCAAAATGTGTAAACATAAACAATTTAATGATTGGAATAGTTAAAAAACTGGGCCATGAATCTACAATCCATGAGAGTTTAACATTATTGATGGAATTATGGAAATAAATCAACTTTTTCATGGTATTCTAATAAAAAGGCCTGGAGCTGTAGATTGTTTCAAGTCTCCCATAGAGGTGAATGGGTTTCCAGGTCTTGCCCCACCTCTCACGGTTGCTTTACTTTTGATTCTGACTGAAGGGGTGTAGTAATCCTTTTCCTCCTCAACTTACGATTAATTGATGAGCAGCGTTTTCCCCGCAAAATCTCAATGTTCCTCGGAAAGAAACCTACGAAATCTAAAAATTAAAAATTAAAAAGTGAGATAAAATACTACATTTAAAGAGAGACTGTGTGAGATTTTTGGTTGTTTATTTCCAGAATTCATGCTGCCAATTCGCTAATGTTACCTTTTTCATGAATACTTACCACTACCATCAAATTCTAAGTATTCATTATGACTAGAAAAATTGCACTTTTCATACATGAAAAGGGGGATCTTCTCCATGGTCCGCCATTTTGAATTTCCAAAAATAGCCATTTTTAGCTGCAAACATGACTCTACTTGGACAGTACTAGGAAATATTTTTGTATTACTTAGTACACTTTCATGTAAAGATCAAATTTGGCAATAGGCAGCCCAGTTTCAATAAGCTGCATATTTGCAGTACCTTTTTTGACCATTTCCTGCACAGTTTACCTTTAAATGAATTACATTTAAATGCTTTAATCCAAAGGTGATTTAAATATTCCCACTATTCACAAATTCGATTGATCGATTAATCGTTTGCATCCCTACTAGGGAGTTATACAGTACATTACAGTAGCTAGTTGTCTCTGCAGTGTTCTTCTCCCCTGATGGATTCTCCTCCACATCGTTTCTCCTCATGCTCGCTCTCCTCTACATCGTTTCTCCTCATGCTCGATTCTCCTCCACATCGTTTCTCCTCATGCTCGATTCTCCTCCACATCGTTTCTCCTCCACATCGTTTCTCCTCATGCTCGCTCTCCTCCACATCGTTTCTCCTCCACATCGTTTCTCCTCATGCTCGCTCTCCTCCACATCGTTTCTCCTCCACATCGTTTCTCCTCCACATCGTTTCTCCTCATGCTCGGTCTCCACAGTACACATATTGTCTTTCACTACATCTTTGCAGAGCATGTCGCACCTGCCCCTGTGTGTGTGTGCCTTGTGGTGTGTGTGTGTGTGTGTGTGTGTGTGTGTGTGTGTGTGTGTGTGTGTGTGTGTGTGTGTGTGTGTGTGTGTGTGTGTGTGTGTGTGTGTGTTTGTGCACAGTACGTGTGTGTGTGTGTGTTTAGTGGAGTGGAGAGGGAGATGAAAGGAGAGAAGGAGAGATGAGGGGGAGAGGGGGAGAGGGGGGGTGTTCCTCTCCTCTGTGGAACAATGGCACTGGCAGCCAGGCAGCACACACACACGCACACGCACACGCACACACACACACACACACGCACGCACGCACGCACGCACGCACGCACGCACGCACGCACGCACGCACGCACATACACACACACACACACACACACACACAACACAAGTCAAACACCCTCCTCTCTACTCTACTCCTGTCAACAACACTGTCTTCACCTCTCTCTCGCTCTCTCTCTCTCTCTCTCTCTCTCTCTCTCTCTCTCTCTCTCTCTCTCTCTCTCTCTCTTTCACTCTCCTCCTGTCAACATAGTCTTTACCCGCCAGTGTGTTTGTCTCTCTCTCTCCATACTCCCTCCTCTCTCCTGTCAAAGCTCGTTCTCTATTCTGCTCTCTTCATCCTGCTGCTCTTTATCTCTCTCTATCTCTCGTTCTCCCTCGTTCCATTCTTTTTCCACCCTCCCACCACTATTCTGCCGTGCAATACTAGAACGCAGTAACTCAAAATGGTCGAAAAATTTTTTATATCGGAAATCGGTTCTAAACTACCTCATTTGTCTTGTGTCCAAAAATGGTGGTCCAACACAGTTCCGTTTTGGAGAAAACTCATTTTGAAAGTGCAAAAATGACCCAAAAAAGGTTAAACAAAAACGCAGTAAGTCGGCGAGTTACTGCTGCACGTTCCAATGGGACTGGTTTGGGAGTAGACAGTAATACAAGCTAAGAACGCAGTAACTCCTGCAGTAACTCCATTTTGTGGCAGTAATACCAGCCAAGAACGCAGTAACTCTGTTTTTTGTGGCAAAAAGACACATAAATGTTGTTTTTTTGGGGGGGTTTTGTGTGCATTAAATTTCTATCCTAAACAAGCATTACCAGGAAGTGTCACCACCAATTTACCGACAACACAGTTGTCGCGCCATATGGAAAACTTTGAAGCCTTTTTTCTCAGTTTGCCGTTTTCAGAGTTACTGCGTTCTAAGATTGTAGGGCAGTATTACCCAGTGGTGTAGTCTACTTTTAATGGTGGGTATACTGTATATTTGAGAATTTTTTGAAGTGGGTATACTGTATATATTTGTGCTATTCAAAACAATGGATCAATCAATTTTAAGTGGGTATATTGAAATCCCTGAAATTTAGAAGTGGGTATACTCCGTATACCCGCGTTCTACGTAGACTACACCATTGCTATTACCAATTTCACTCTCTCTCTCTCTCTCTCTCTCTCTCTCTCTCTCTCTCTCTCTCTCTCTTCTCTCTCTCTCTCTCTCTCTCTCTCTCTCTCTCTCTCTCTCTCTCTCTCTCTCTCCCTCTCTCTCTCTCTCTCTCTCTCTCTCTCTCTCTCTCTTTCCTCTGCTCAGTTGTCTGTTCATCTCTGCTGTTCTCTGGGTGTTTTCAGCTGCTCATATGCTCATAGCTTCTTTGCACCATTGACTCTCTGCTATAGTGAATACCAAAACAAATAACTGCTTCTATACACCAAATAGCTGCTGCACTGTACACCAAAACAAATAGATGCTCAAATTGATGCTCCTTTCTCTTTTGCTATCCTTCCTCCCTTGTAATGTACAAGAACACACACGGACACAAATACACGCACACACACACACACACACACACAACACCCTTCCTCCAATTCGAATTGTCACTCACACACTCACTCGTGCACACACTCACATT
>NC_085880.1:47994376-48001876 GCF_034702125.1 Engraulis encrasicolus | reverse complement strand
GTGACCTGTGTGTAGGCTATCACTAGATATTAAAAACAGTTTTTCCTTGAGCTTCCCTGATGCGCTGTTTCCCGAGTTTTTGATACCGGGAGCCTCACTGGGGTCCTGGACTACTTGCCAAACGCGACTCTAGTCATGCCTGCCTACCGGGCAGTCATGGGTGAGCGGTTAGGGCGTCAGTCTTGCATCCCAGAGGTTGCTGGTTCGACTCCCGACCTGCCAGATTGGTGGGGGGAGTAATCAACCAGTGCTCTTCCCCCATCCTCCTCCATGACTGAGGTACCCTGAGTATGGTACCGTCCCACCGCACTGCTCCGCTGAGGGCTGCCCCCTTGCACGGGTGAGGCATAAAGCAATTTTGTTGTGTGCAGTGTTCACTTGTGTGCTGTGGAGTGCTGTGTCACAATGACAATGGGAGTTGGAGTTTCCGAATGGGCTTTCGCTTTCGCTTTCGCTTTCGGTAGGCTATGTGTGCTGCAGTGACTCCAGTGTGTGTGTGTGTGTGTGTGCCTACCGGTAGGCTATGTGTGCTGCAGTGACTCCAGTGTGTGTGTGTGTGTGTGTGCCTACCGGTAGGCTATGTGTGCTGCAGTGACTCTAGTGTGTGTGTGTGTGTGTGCCTACCGGTAGGCTATGTGTGCTGCAGTGACTCTACTTGCCCTGCATTCCCGAGCGGTAGGAGCTTCCCAATATGCAACCAGGAGGCAGCTACCTCCCACCTGAAAGAGTTCCAAGCAAGTCTATTCTAAACTATTCCTATCACTGTGCATTGCCATTGCTGTGTTGACGTCACGATTTTGAAGTCGGGGTGCTTCGATGTGGCCCCAGCTCAAGACTTCAACATTCCGCTTTGACAGGCGTTCCAATGCATTTCAGCAAGTAGGGGGACAGAAACATCCCACCTCCCACCCTTGGGGAATGCGCCATAAGAAGCTGGTTCAGGACTGGAGTAAACCAAACAGGTTAAGTTAAGAGGTAAATCATCTAATAGGAGAACCCTGGAGTCCTCATTTTCGTAAAGCTTCTTACATTACATTATTTACCTCTTAACTTAACCTGGTATATAGCCTTAGTGTTTATTTCTGTAGGTACTTTCTTTGTGCCCTGCTGTCTGTCCCTTCTGAAGGCTCCAGTTCTTGCCCGATTCATGTCTTCTAAACCAGCGAGATTAAAAAAAACGCGGGAGGAGGCGATGGAACGTTTGGGAGAGAAAAGCCTTGACGTCGTGACGTGACGTCGCAAATTGCTGCAATAGCTCATGTCACCCAGAGAGAGAGAGAGAGAGAGAGAGAGAGAGAGAGAGAGAGAGAGAGAGAGAGAGAGAGAGAGAGAGAGAGAGAGAGAGAGAGAGAGAGAGAGAGGAACGGGACGCCTGTGAGAGAGGAGTGCTGCAGATCCGGGTAGGGAGGGGAGCCAGGCGAGAGAGAGCGCGAGAGGGAGAGAGGGAGAGGGAGGGAAAAAAGAAGCTGGAGGGAAACTGGAGGGAGGGAAAGAGAGGGATAGGGATAGGGAAGCACGGAGAGCTAGAGGGTGCATCAAAACGGAGGACGAGGAGGAGAAGGAAAGGAATCATTCTCATTCTTAGCGGTTTGAACATAACCGGCCATCGGGATGTAGGTAAGACGGGCAGAGCTCTGCCTCACCGATTTGAAAACGGCCAGAGAGACAGAGAGAGACAGAGACAGAGAGAGAAAGAGACAGACAGAGGGGGATAGAGAGAAGGAGAGAGAGAGAGAGAGAGAGCGAGAAGGAAACGGGAGGATTTGAAACCCAAACGACTCTCGGGATGTAGCCAACGCGACCATGAAGAAACACTCGGCCAGGGTCGCCCCGCTCTCTGCCTGCAACAGTCCCGTGCTCACCTTGACCAAAGTGGAAGGTATGCCATGCACGCGCCCTGCTGTCACCCACACAGAATGCGCGGGTTTCACGCGTGGATGCACGCTCGAGAGAGCATCAGGTAAATGATCTCACAAGCAGCGTCGCGTCGCGCGGCTTGTGTAGGTATCACTGCGTCTGTTCTCTCACCCACTGTGTCCAGCCAAGTGTGTCTACAACATGGTCCGCGCTTCCCGTGTTTACATACATGTGCTGAAAGGAAAAGTGTGTGCTGGTGTGTGTGTGGTGCAAGCGCGACAGGCAGCTCATAAAAAAATGTTAGCCCCGCTCTTTTTTTTCAAGAACCTTCAAAGGTCTTAAGTCAGCATCGATCGATTAGGTTTTCTCCTGTCCGGCCCGGGAGGCTCCAATTTAAGACACAAGATCACGCCTGTCTCTCCGTCTGATTCTCCAAGGGGGTGGCGTAAGGGGGAGGTAAAAAAAGGAACTTCGGTAACGGTGCCAAAGAACGGACATTATCTGGGACCGCGGGAGTGGTGCGTCTTTTACGCATGAGCGCGTTTCCGAATGGATGGATGGAGGCATTTTATTTCGGCAGAGTAGGATTGAGCTAAATCGTGCTGTCTTTACGCGTTTTCGTTTCTTTTCTTGTCCTAGCCCAGCGCGACAAGACAAGCAGTTCCTTCTTGCCTCTCTATTGCCCCGTGATGGAATCGCCGGGTGATTTTAATAATTGAAAACGACAGCGTGCCAACTCTTTTTTTTTTTTTTTTTTTTTGCTATCCACCCTACCAGTAATAGAACTGCGTAAAACGTGGTTGTTTAACAAAAAAAAAGAAACGTTGTAGCTACATCTTATTCTTGTTAGATATTTCTTATTTGCTGTAGGCTACTTTAGGTAACAGACTCGCTATTGCAGAGGAGAGGAGAGGAGCGATGCCTTGCCATGAGCGAAGTTGTTATTGCAGTGTGATGTGGGACACCCCCTCGCTGACTCCCGCAGTGCCAGCAGGAGATTCCGTCGTGTGGTGGACCAAAGCCTGATAGGATCAAATAAATCATAAAAACGCGGAAAAAGAAAAGAAAGAAACATGTTCTTCTTCATGGTTCTTGTCACTTCCGATGTCGGTTGTTTCTGGAAGCGAAAGAGCAGGATGGGATTCCCAGCAGCAGGCAGCGCGTGAACCGCGAATCAAACGAGGAGCAGCGACGTTATTTATTAATGCAGACATACGGCACATTGAGGAAGTACCACCACAAATATGTGACTAGAATGCCGGCCAAACACCCGAGTTCTCATTATGATGTCACAAAGACTTTGCGGGATTTTCAACCCAGAGTTCTACGGGAGCTCTAGAATGTTCAATTGAAATTCTGTAGAAGAACGCGGCAACACAGGCGTGCCATCTTAATGCAACACTATCTCCGAGCCCTCTCTTTTGAGACTTCTTTTCTCCGACTCCAATGCTCCTCTCCTTGTCCCTTCTTTGCTTATTTTTCTCTCTCTCTCCCCCGTCACTGGACATGTTTGTCATCTCAGGACCAGGTATTCCCTTTGCACGTTGTCATTCCTTAATTCATGAGTTTCCCCATGCAGGCTGTGTGGTCATAAGAGAACAATCCAGAGTATTGAGTGATGATGATGACGATGATGCTGGTGGCAGTGATGATGATGATGATGATGATGATGATGATGGTGATGATGATGATGATGATGATGATGGTGGTGAAGATGATGATGATGATGATGATGATGATGATGCTGACAGTGCATTCATGATTACAACAAAGGAGATCCTTTCCCATAGGATTTGCACATATCATTCTCTAGTCTACTATGCTGCATTAATGAGCTGAAAAGGTGTGTGTGTGTGTGTGTGTGTGTGTGTGTGTGTGTGTGTGTGTGTGTGTGTGTGTGTGTGTGTGTGTGTGTGTGTGTGTGTGTGTGTGTGTGTGTGATGCAGTGCTTGTGTGGTATGACTCCCCCTCCCCATGCCGTCTCTCTCTCTCTCTCTCTCTCTCTCTCTCTCTCTCTCTCTCTCTCTCTCTCTCTCTCTCTTTCTCTCTTTCTCTCCCTCTCTCTCTCTCTCTCTCTCTCTCTCTCTCTCTCTCCCTCTCTTTCTCTCCCTCTCTTTTTCTCCTTTTTTTCTCTCTCTCTCTCTTTCTCTCCCTCTCTCTCTCTTTCTCTCCCTCTCTCTCTCTCTCTCTTTCTCTCTCTATCTCTTTCTCTCCCTCTCTCTCTCTCCCTCTCTCGCTCCTCAGTGTTACAGGTAGTCGCTGTGTTCTGCAGTGTGTGCTGACTCTACCAGTTGTAGCCTCCTCGCGCTACAGAGAGCGGAGCATCGTATTAGCATAAGACTCCGCTGGCTGGCCGTGGGCTCACCATCCAATAGTACATCAGAGATGACACAACGGCCTCGTGCTGCTGTGTTTAACCATAAAATAAATAGCCTACTAATAAGAGATGGATCCGGCAGGATAATAGGGTTTTTCCACAGGATCCGGATCCGGTTCCAGGACCCAGGATCCGGTAGCCGAGGCTTTTCAGTCAAAATAGTTTGACCCAACGTGATAAAAAGGGTCCACGTGTGCGAGTAGGCTATGTGTTTTCAGCCCTTTCGTAGGATCCGGTATCCTGTTCCGGATCCGGCAGGATCTTAAGCAGTGGATCCGGTATCCGGCAGGATCCTAAAAATCAGGATCCGGTGCATCTCTACTACTAATACAATTAAAAAGAAATGCGGTATACCTAGCTATACAGTAGCTGTAGCCTTTCATTCGGTGGTGTTGCAGACGTTCTGATATGCCCAAACGGGAAAGAAAACGATAGAAGGGCACGGGGTAATGAGGAAAGAGAATGAGGTAACGGCAATGACATGACAGCAGCCGTGGCCTAGTGGTTAAGGAGATGGGCTTTAGATCAGAGGGTTGCTGGTTCAAATCCCACCCTTCCACTCACTGTCTCTCTCCATGGCTGAGGTGCCCTTGAGCAAGGCACATCGCCTAACCCCACATCGCTCCAGGGACTGTAACCAATACCCTGTACCTAACCCCACATCGCTCCAGGGACTGTAACCAATACCCTGTACCTAACCCCACATCGCTCCAGGGACTGTAACCAATACCCTGTACTGAATATACTGTAACTGTAAGCCGCTTTGTATAAAGACGTCAGCTAAGTGTAATATAATGTAATGAGGTGATATTTTTGAAACCAGTGAAATAGGACTGTGGGCCGGTGTTAGAAGAAAAGACAGAAATACAGGATGGTGACTTGACCTAATAACACACCGCGGCCTCATCATTTTTTAAATTTAGATTGGTGAAATTAGACTGTGAGCAGCAGGTGGTGTGTGCTACAGCAGCTGTGTGGAGGAAGGCCTCTTAATAATTGTATTTGTATAGCACTGTGTCATACAAGGCATGTAACTCAAAGTGCTTAACAAATGGGAAAACATATTTTTATTACATAATTGTTAGAGATGGATTTAAAAGGAGAGGTATAGAGGAGAGGCAGAAATAGCAGGAAGGCAGAGGAAGAAGAGATAGATAGAGATTGTAGAGTCATAAGGTCAACGTGGGTTAGGACCAGGATTCTTAGATGCGTAAGGTCTATAGTGGCTAGGCCTATCATAAGTCATAGATAGTCACACAGAGATTGGCGCTCAGGTGCGGCCCCTGGTGGCATCAGGGGTGAGGAAAAACTCCATTTTGCTTGAATCATAGTTTGTAGGGGGGGAAAAAGCTCAGTGAGGTCTGAGAAAAAAAAAAAACCTATAGTCAGGAAGAAACCTCAGGCAGAGACCAGCGGCCACCTAGGGGAGCCCCCTGCCAGGGCTGGTTGTGAGCAGTAGGGACGCTGCGGCAGCTGGGACACTATGCCGCCTTGTGTGGGTCACTGTAGGTTGGAGTCACAGGGAAGCTACTGTAGAGGACTCCACCTGAGACTCTACCTGAGACAGTGACATGATGTGATGAGGTGATGTTTTTGAAACCAGTGAAGTAGGGCTGTGGGCAGAGGCGACTCAGTGAAGTAGGACTGTGGGCAGAGGCGACTCGAGGGTAAGTTGGGGCCTCAAGCGGAAATGCAAAAGACTGTACATTCGCAACAAATCGCCACTACTATAGTTTAAGTTCTTAACTATTATTCACTATTATTCACCATCCAGACAGTGGGCAGTCATGGGTGAGCGGTTAGGGCGTCAGACTTGCATCCCAGAGGTTGCCGGTTCGACTCCCGACCCGCCAGGTTGGTGGGGGGAGTAATCAACCAGTGCTCTCCCCCATCCTCCTCCATGACTGAGGTACCCTGAGCATGGTACCGTCCCACCGCACTGCTCCCCATGGGGCGCCACTGAGGGCTGCCCCCTTGCACGGGTGAGGCATAAATGCAATTTTGTTGTGTGCAGTGTGCAGTGTTCACTTGTGTGCTGTGGAGTGCTGTGTCACAATGACAATGGGAGTTGGAGTTTCCCAATGGGCTTTCACTTTCAAGGCTTTCACTTCAGACTTGGGGGCCCCAAGCACCTGCCTGCCTGCCTTGCCTGGAGACAAGATTCGCTTCTGACTGTGGGCCAGTGTTAGAAGAAAAGAAATACAGGACGGGATGGTGACTTGACCTAATAACACACCCTGGCTTCATCATTTTTTAAATTTAGATCTGTGAAATTGTTCTGTGAGCAGCAGGTGGTGTGTGCTACAGTAGCTGTAGAGCAGCGATTCTCAGACTTTTTCAGACTGAGGACCACTTTGTCCCCACAACAAATATTCAGGGACCACCTGTCAACTGAATTGACAGTTGACGGGTATTATTTCAGGTATTGTTTTGCAGATCACCTACTTTTTATTCATATTTACAAGTCTGTCTTATTGTGGTGAAAATATGACTTCAGACACCTTTGGCTTTGTGATAATGTTAGCCTTCGGCTAGTTTGTACTGGAAAAGTAGAAATCTCTTTGCGGACCACCTGAGCTCTGTCACGGACCACCAGTGGTCCACGGACCACACTTTGAGAATCACTGCTGTAGAGGAAGGCCTCCTGTCCTGTGTGGGGTACTGTAGGCTGGAGTCCCAGGGAAGCTACTGTTGAGGACTCACTCTACCTGAGACCCTAGCCCCGTTTATACTGCGGGCCATTGGCCCAGGAACTTAGGCCCAGGAACTGAAGCCCGGGAACTTAAGCCCAGGGCTAGAGTTCCTGGTGCGTTTATACTGCAGGCCAACTGAAAATTCTAAATGGAATGGTAGCCGTGGTAACCCATTCAAAAATGACCTGTAAGCACTAGGGCTAACTGGTGGCCCTGGCAGTTGAGGAGGACAACAGTTCTTGCTTTGGCCCAGTTCTGGCCTAGCCCAAGTGGTATAAACTGGTACAGGGCTGGGCTTAAGTATAAACTGGGCTAAAGGTAGTCTGTGGCGTCACTGGCGGCTTTCTCTGTGGGCAGAAGGGCATAATGTCTGGTCTCTGCATGTGCCCTATCGATTGCCTAGACCTAAATCTTTGCCTAAACTCAACCAAAGCTAAAACATGCTTGTCACAGCGGCAGTACTTTGCCATTTGCCTCATGATTCAACGCTAAGGGGGAATCTTATACGAGGCTTCGTCAGTGTCATATAGTGTCCTCTCCAATAGAACTCTGTGATAAAAATCCTGCAAAGTC
>NC_085880.1:47941876-47944376 GCF_034702125.1 Engraulis encrasicolus | reverse complement strand
CTCCCCTCTTTCCTCTCCTCCCCCTCTCCTCCCCCTCTCCCCCCTCTCCTCCATCTTCCTCCTCTCTCTTCTCTCTACCCCTCTCCTCTCTTCCTCTTCCCCCCACCCCACAGGTGCGCAAGGCATTATGGGGCGTGGCCATGGTGCTGTGTGTGTGTTCGTCGTGGGCGGGGTCTACGCAGCTGGCCAAGTTGACCTTCAGGCATTTCGACGCGCCCTTCACCCTCACCTGGTTCGCCACCAGCTGGAACTGCCTCTTCTTCCCCCTCTACTACATAGGCCACGCCTTCAAGAACCCCGACAGGCAGCCGCCCAAGCAGCGATTCAGGTGACATAATACACACACGCACGCACGCACGCACGCACGCACGCACACACACACACACACACACTCAAGTAACTCTTTGAATGTATCGTTCCTTTTCTGAAAAGGCCAATGTGTTTTCTTGTGGTATGTTTACCCAGTGGTCAAAAGCAATTATGCTGTAGCAGTGAGCAGTGTAGCAGTGTAGCAGTGAGCATCGTAATGAGTTTCTGCTATATGATTTACTGGAACACGGTCATGATTAGTCATAGAGTTACACCGGTAAGTTTTTGCAGAATGGGCAGCATGATTTCTGGGAATAAACTGCTAAAACTATTGCATAGTGGCCCTTTCACACAGATTTGCAGTGGTAATGTCACACTGTAAGTTTTGCGGTGTCAAGGCGTCCCCTGGAGAGTTGCACCAGTGCCACTGAAATTGACTCAAAGTGTAGAATTAACACAGCTGGCAAAATGTACTGTGGAGTGGGATGCTCATCTGTTGTAGAATCCTCATCTATTGTAGAGTCCTCATCTGCTATAGAATCCTCATCTATTGTAGAATCCTCATGTATTGTTTCCGTGTGGGGGAATCCTCATGTATTGCAGAATCTTCATGTATTGTAGAATCCTCATCTATTGTAGAATCCTCATCTGTTGTAGAATCCTCATCTACTGTAGAATCCTCATCTGTTGTAGAATCCTCATCTATTGTAGAATCCTCATGTATTGTTTCCGTGTGGGGGAATCCTCATCTACTTTAGAATCCTCATGTTTTGTTTCCGTGTGGTGGAATCCTCAAATATTGCAGAATCTACATGGATTGTAGAATTCTCATCTATTATAGAATCCTCATCTGTTGTAGAATCCTCATGTATTGTTTCTCTGTGGTGGAATCCTCATCAGTTGTAGAATCTATTGTACTGTGTGGTGGAATTCTCATCTAAATGTTTCCATGTGGTGTGTATTTTAAGTTTATGAGAGAGAGCTAGCATAATAAGCTGTTTGCTCTCCTGAAGCAGTGGAGGATCATCCATAGAGGACGCCTGAGACCCTCATCAAGACTGAGACTAATAGTGCTCCTCTGCCATCTGCTGTGCGTCTGTGTGTGTGTTTGTCTGTGTGTGTGTGTGCGTGTGCGTGTGCGTGTGCGTGTGTGCGTGTGCGTGTGTGTGTGTGAGTGCGTGTGTGTGTGCCAACAGTTAATTCTGTCCATAAATCACTTCCAACTACTCCTGCTATGGACTCTCGTAGTAATAACACACGCTAATGGGCTTGGACACCGCCAGACTTTTTGTTTGGTTTTGTTTTGTTTTGTTAGTCATTAAGGGGAAAAACACTTCCAAGAACATATCAGATGCCGCTGAACTTACCTTAATAAGTGGGAAATTGGAAAGCAGTGTGATGGTAGTAAAGACTGGACTACATGAAACATTCCGCTAAATGGAATCCCAAATTTCAAAAGCAAAACTTAAGAACAGCAGCCATGTTATTGTAGACTGCACCCCCCCCCTCACACACACACACACACACACGCACACACTCTACAAAATCTCCACACACATAGAATCACACATGATTACATACCTGGTTGTTTTTTAGGAATTCCTTCATCTGACACCTGAACCACCCATGACTGTGATTGACCTTGAATTCTGGGGGCAAACTATTCCATAAATTAAAGGTGGGGTTGTAGGTATGACATCACGTTGGGGGAACTCCCCCAGGATTTTAAGGTTCTACATAGACTCCTATGAGCCTGCGGAACCCCCAACGTGATGTCATAATAGCACATTTTCTTAAAATGGTTAACCTGCAACCCCACCTTTAAGACTTTTAATTAAAAACGAGGACTGACCAAAGGATGTTTTACGGTGGGGTATCCTACAGTTCCCTGCTACAGCCCCCCTGGTAGACCTCCCAACTGCCTGTATAGGTTGGGTTAGGTCACAGAGCACTTGAGGGGCTTGACCATGCAGACATTTATATATCAGGTTGATATTTGACAAAGCAATATAATTGTCAAAGCTCATCATGTTCAGGTCCCGCTTGGCCTTTTAGCTAGAATCTTTTTGGGCATCAATATACATTTGAGGAGCTTCGTTGCAAAATGACGTATCGAAAATTGACTTTTTTGTATTTGGCATTCCATTGCAATGCGTTGCAAAATGCATTTTATATAGGCTTTAAAAGTATC
>NC_085880.1:47929376-47936876 GCF_034702125.1 Engraulis encrasicolus | reverse complement strand
CAAAACCTCCCCTTCCTTTTGAGCCTCTCAAACCTCCCCTGCCTTTGGGAGCGTCCCAAACCCCTCCTGCCTTGGGGAGTGTCCCAAACTCCTTGGGTAGCGTCCCAAACCCTTCCTGCCTTATGATCGTCCCAAACCCCTCCTGCCTTATGAGTGTCCGAAACCCCTCCTGCCTTGGGGAGCGTCCCAAACCTCCCCTTCCTTTTGAGCCTCCCATACCCCCCTTCCTTGGGGAGGGTCCCAAACTCCTTGGGTAGCGTCCCAAACTCCTTGGGTAGCGTCCCAAACCCCTCCTGCCTTGGGGATCGTCCTTTGCTACAGTCGCTGGTAACAGAGTGTGGAGTGGTTGGTTAAGCTCTGATTTCCCAGAAGTCCATGTTTTCCCTTTGCAACTCAGATCTCTACAAAGAGAGAGAGAGAGAGAGAGAGAGAGAGGGAGAGAGAGAGAGAGAGAGAGAGAGAGAGAGAGAGAGAGAGGGAGAGAGAGAGAGAGAGAGAGAGAGAGAGAGAGAGAGAGAGAGAGCTGTGAGGAGCAGGACAGGGGTACAGTGTTGTCACTAGAACCCACAGTTGGACACGAACAGATTGATCTGGAAACCACACACACACACACACACACACACACACACACACACACACACACACACACCCACACCCACACCCACACCCACACCCACACCCACACCCACACCCACACCCACACACACACACACACACACACACACACACACACACACACACCCTCCGCAGATGTCATTTGGATTGATCTGGGAGCTGCGCCAACATGCTGGTAATGAAATGGGGTCCCTGACCTCCTATCCACTCAGGCACAGTGTGTGTGTGTGTGAGTGTGTGCGTGCGTGCGTACGTACGTGCGTGCGTGCGTGCGTACGTACGTGCGTGCGTGCGTGCGTGCGTGCGTGCATGCGTGCGTGCGTGCGTGCGTGTGTGTGTGTGTGCGTGTGTGTGTATGTGTGTGTGCTTCCGTGCATCCGTGCATGCATGTGTTTGCGCGCACGTGTCTCTGTGTGCGTGTGTGTTTGTGTGTGTGTGTGTCTGTTTGTGTGTGTGTGTGTGTGTGTGTGTGTGTGTGTGTGCGCGCATGCGTGTGCGCGCATGTGTGTGTGTGTGTGTGCGTTCTGGTGGCTAAGTAATTGAGTTGGTGTGTAAATGGGGTGAGTGCTGCTGGGATGTTGTTGTTGTTTTTGGTGAGTCAGCTGATCTGGAACAGCGTTGTGGATGGAAGGAAACAACGTCAACATCCCACACACAGAAACAAAACCCTGGTTAACCTCCACTTCAATGTTTAATATGTCTTGCAATGTTGTTAACTAATGTACAGTAGGCCTATGTTACTTTTTTGTGTATCTGTGTAATTCTGTATGCTGTATGCTGGACGACTTTTACCGTACGTTACGCTAATGTACTGTGAATATCAAGTAAAGGGACACTGTGCAGGAAATGGTCATAAAAGGTACACTACTGCAACTATGCTGTTCATTGAAACTGGGCTGCCTATTGCCAGATTTGATCTTTTCATGAAAGTTTACTAAGTAGTAAACTAATATTTTCTAGTCTTGCCCAAGTACAGTCATTTTTGAAATTTCTGGAAATTCAAAATGGCGTACCATGAAGAAGATCCCCCTTTTCATGTATGAAAAGTGCAATTTTCCCCAGTCATAATGAATACGTAGAATTTGATGGTGGTGGTAAGTATTCATGAAAAAGGTCACATTAGTGAATGGGCAGCATGAATTCTGGACATAAACAACTAAAAATTTCACACAGGGCCGGTTTTTAGCATAGGCCGGCTAGGCGGTCGCCTAGAGCGCCATGTGAAGAAGGAGCGCCGAAATGGCGCTCTCCTATGCGTAATTTTGCGATATGAAGTTTTTTTATGAAGTCGCAATCAACAAAGCATGGCGAAAGCGCTCCTCACGGCAAAGCGCCCCTCAGCCAATAGTAATATCTCTTCCAACTGTCTCTGGGAAGTCTGTGAACCAATAAACAGACAGTTCTGAGAAAGGGGGCGGGACGAGTGACAGCGTGCGGTCTATTTTGAATTTGGAGACTCACTCGAGAGACAGAGGGGGCAAGCGCAAACAGTAGTGCTCCTCTACTGGATGGAGATTATTATGTTAAGTCAAGTCAAGTCAAGTAGGTTTTATTGTCAATTTCTTTACACTGGTCATACAAAGAATTTGAAATTGCGTTTCTTGCTCTCCCATGCAGACATAGACTAATCTAGGTAAGGACATAGAC
This sequence comes from Engraulis encrasicolus, assembly GCF_034702125.1. Taxonomy (NCBI): domain Eukaryota; kingdom Metazoa; phylum Chordata; class Actinopteri; order Clupeiformes; family Engraulidae; genus Engraulis; species Engraulis encrasicolus. The sequence continues at coordinate 47,934,614 of NC_085880.1, read as the reverse complement.
AGTATAGACATAGACAGTACTCATACATGGACATAGACAGTATGGACGTAGACATTGCTCATACAGACATTTAAAGTGCAAGACTGGACAACAGAAGACTTGTAGAGAACATACATTAAGAGGAGGTATTTTGTTGTGCTTTTTCTAAAAGTCCTTTATAGCGTTCTGACATAGTAATAGTAGCATTTGAAGAAATAAATAATTAAAAAAGTTTTTTATTAAATACACCAGCAGCAGTATGTGTGTGTGTGTGTGTGTTTGTATGTGTTTTGTGTGCGTGTGTGTGTGTGTGTGTGTGTGTGTGTGTGTGTGTGTGTGTGTGTGTGTGTGTGTGTGTGTGTGTGTGTGTGTGTGTGTGTGTGTTTAGTGCAGGTAGAAAGTGCGGTGTGCGTCTGTGTGTGTGTACCTGTGTATGTGTGTGTGTGTGTGTGTGTATGTGTGTGAGTATGAGTTGTGTGTCAGTGTGTGTATGTTTGGGTTTAGTGCAGAAAGTGCAGTGTGCTTGTGTGTGTGTGTGTGTGTGTGTGTGTGTGTGTGTGTGTGTGTGTGTGTGTGTGTGTGTGTGTGTGTGTGTGTGTGTGTGTGTGTGTGTGTGTGTGTGTGTGTGTGTGTGTGTGTGTGTGTGCATGTGTATGTTTTGAGTTAGTGCAGGTTGAAAGTTCAGTCACAGATGTAGTAGTGCAGGTGGAATGTTCAGTCGCAGATATGGTGGTGGGGATGACGGGGGGGAGCGTTGTCAGTGGCCNGGCTGGCTAGAGGCTGACAGTGAAGGGATTGCATGATGCAGGAGTTTCAGAGGGTGTTTTGGAACTATGTGATTTAATCAGCAACCGTTTGTGATTATGGAAAGCCTAATAGTTATGAGGTTACTTTTTGGAATTAGAGAGAAAAAGAGCTTTGTTTTTGATCAGAGAAATCGCTAGTTAGCATGCTAACATTAGCCAAGTATGCCAAGCAATGAAATCCAGTAAAGTAGCTGTTAGTAGCCTACTCACTACTCACTAACACCCACCTGATATCATAATACTTGCTTAGGTTGACAAGCAATGTAAAGTAAGACTGGTGCAATGTTTAAAACAATTTTAGCTGCCATATCTCCTTCCATCCACATGAATTACCTGCTTGTTGTAAGCTTAAAAAAACATTGATTTCCAGACCAGAATGACATAGCCTACATTAATCATGTAACAGAACCATGCACAGCAGACAAGTGAGGCTATTTACTATATTTGAATATTATGAAATTCAATAGCGTGACAGCTCTTCTCCCTTTCTCTCACCCTGTCCCTCCAAACACATAGATAGCCCCCTTCTCATTCTCCTACTCACAAATGCACCACTATTTCCAGTCCAGAAATGAAATTGGTTTGGAAGACAGCACAAATGTGTAGCTTATTAAAATTGTTATGCTGCCATGCTTTGTTGCAGACCTCCTTGGTAGGCTTATTGTCTACACATGCATTTTACATGCAAATGTACTGTATCACTCTCCTGGCATTTCAATTTCGCGTTACAATTCAAACACATTGATAACCTCCCTCTCATCTGGGGTTGGGGGCCTGTCAAAAAGAACCACAAATCCATTTGATGAAAAACGGTTATTGTTCTTGATGCTATTTAGTTAAGCTTACTAAGGATATTAGTCTTGTGTTCTGTGAGGTATAAGAAAGATTTTTTTTTTCTTTCAAAGGTAAGGGGGGGGGGGGGGGGGGGGGGGGGGGGGGGGGGGGGGGGGGGGGGGGGGGGGGGGGGGGGGGGGGGGGGGGGGGGGGGGTGGGGGGGGCGCCAGAACTCAAACTCGCCTAGGGCACCAAATAAGCCAGAACCGGCCCTGATCGCACACACAGTGTCCCTTTAAAAACTAAGTTCTCAAAATATTTGAATGGCAAGAATAGATGATGGGACAGTCTGAACAGAATTTCCAGAAATAAACACATTTAGCTGCAGAACTCACTGTACTTTGGTCACACTAGGAAATATTAGTTATTTATTCAGTAAAAAATAAACAACAAATAATCTTACACAGTGCACCTTTAGTATGTACTGCCACTGTGCGACCCTGCCGTTGCTCTAACGGTGGGGCACTGCACTGTTACGCAGAGGACTCGAGTTCGATTCCAGCCCGAGGTCATTTCTCGATCCTCCCCCATCTCTCTCTCCCACTTACTTCCTGTGTGTGTGTGTGTGTGTGTGTGTGTGTGTGTGTGTGTGTGTGTGTGTGTGTGTGTGTGTGTGTGTGTGTGTGTGTGTGTGTGTGTGCGTGTGTGTGTGTGTGTGCGTGTGTGGTGTAATTTTGGTGTGTGTTAGTGAGGGAGGGTTAATGTGTGTGTGCGTGTGTGTTGAGTGTGTGTGTTGAGGGGTATGTGTGTTTTGAGTGTGTGTGTGTTGAGTGGAGAGAGAGAGTGTGTGTGTGTGTGTTGAGTGTGTGTGTGTGTGTGTGTGTGTGTGTGTGTGTGTGTTAGAGTGTGGCTCGGGCCGTATTTTTCTGTCCGAGCCCGGCCCTCAGCCGACAGAAAAGTGATCGACCCCGACCCGAGCCCGAGACTATTTTAAATGTTTGTGTCCGAACCCGTCCGAAGCCCGAGACCACTGTAATAACAACAGAACCTGTGCGCAAGCAAGATTTTCTATGTGGGCTCCTCCATACTCAAAATAGCACGTGATAAATAGCCAAGATAGGCAAAGACGTTAGGATGAGGCAATTTGCAGTAGCCTAATTTAGTTACGCACGCATAGTAAGTATAAACACACACACACACACACACACACACACACACACACACACACACACACACACACACACATGTGACAGCGCACCTTATGTTTCCTTCGGTAGGGTGCGGTGTCCAAATGCATGGGAGGGGCGTGAGAGGATAAGAAAGGCGAAAACTAGGGAATACGTTTTGGATGCAGTCAGCACGCTATCGAAGCATTTGTTACGTTACTGTCAATGCAAATAAATCCCCGCGAGCCCTGTGAAGCTGCTGCTCCTTGTCGTTAAGAAGGATGGGCTATAATTTAACCCAGAAGAACCTGTTTGGCCCCCAAGAGAATGTCATTTCCCCTGATGTCCATGCGGTCAATATAAAATCAGGAAAGGTTGCACGCGCATAGTTACAACTGTAGGCTACAGTAAAAGTGACAACAATTAAGAAGAACCTACGTGAAGGACATGATATGTCACAGCGGACAAAGTAGTAACAGGAAACCTCTCCTACCTTACTCCACGTAGCTTGTGCATCTTCTTAGTTATCCATATTATGCTCCTTGCTAGCACATGCTGGAAATGTAATCCTTGGCGAACAATGCAGTGACAAACTTCGTCATTTTATGTTCAACATTCAAGACAGCCTCGGCATGCTAAAACATGGCCTAGGCTACACTAGGCCTACAAAAGACCACGCGACCGCTGACAACTGTTGATTTGGCGCTTTTAAGAGAACAAGTTGACTAGGCATCCCTACTCGGCTGACTGGGAGTGAGCGTCCATGTCGCCACTGGTAACTGGCGCGCGCATACAGCCAATAATAATCACTCGCACGAGTAGCCTACCAACATTTTCATTTATGCATATTCAATTATTTATTTATTTTGCATGAACTGAAACGTTTCCTCTGGTTGCTTACAATTTTCACAATGTCTGTTTGCTTCAAGCCCGAGTCCGACCCGAGTCCGACAGATATTCTATTTTTTTTGTCCGAGCCCGGCCCGGCCCGTCGGGTTCCGACCAGGCCCGTCGGGCTTCGGTCGGGTTGCCATGCTCTGGTGTGTGTGTGTGTGTGTGTGTGTGTGTGTGTGTGTGCGTGCGTGTGTGGTGTAATTTTGCTGTGTGTTAGTGATGGAGGGTTAATGAAAATGATGCTGTTGTCTAGATGGTGTGTGTGGTATGTTATTCTGTCAGGACAAAAACAAAGCGTTACTCTGGATCTTTCATCCCTACAACCATTAAATTATTAAACAAGGTTGTAGGGATAGAGTTCATTACTGACCATTTAATTTACTGAGGGCTGCTCATCACTGACAGGACAGGGTGTTTGAATGTATGTGTTAAAATGTGTATGTTTTTGTTTTCCTATTTATTTATTGTTTTTTGTTTCCTTTAGGTTTTGTATTTCATTTTCTACTCTTTTTATTTATACTATCTATTCANTGACTGATGGAGACTGGGACCGCAAACTGAATTGCCCTTCTGATGGGACTAATAAAGTTATCTGAATCTGAATCTGGAATCTGGTATGTTATTGTGTTTGGTATGGAGAGAGACAGAGATAAGAGAGACGCAGGGCGTGCGTGTGTGTGTGTGTGTGTGTGTGTGAGAAAGGGGCGCAGGGCGTGCATGTGTGTAAGAGAGACAGAGAGAGACGCAGGGAATGCGTGCGTGTGTGTGAGTGTGTGTGTGCTGTCTGCTTCTCTCCCCTGTTGTCACACTTCATTTGGTGTTCAATGCACTCGCTCATGGGCTCTAGCCAAGAGGCTGACACTGTGTGTGTGTGTGTGTGTGTGTGTGTGTGTGTGTGTGTGTGTGTGTGTGTGTGTGTGTGTGTGTGTGTGTGTGTGTGTGTGTGTGTGTGTGTGTGTGTCTGTGTCTGTGTCTGTGTCTGTGTGTCTGTGTGTGTTTCTGTCTGTTTGTGTGTGTGTATCAGTGAAGCCTAAAGCCACTGTTGGTCTGTCTACAACATTCAATCAGTGTTTCCTCAAATGGGTTTAGTGTAATGAATTCAGTTTATGTTTGCATTATATGCATGTACTGCATGCTCCGTGTAATGAATCCAGTTTTTGTTTGCTTTGCATGTATGTACCAGAGCTGTAGTACTCGAGTCCGGACCCGTTTTTTTGTGGACTTGGACTTGTCTCGGACTCGATATTGTTTGGACTTGTCTTGGACTCGGACATTGGTCTTGCCAAATTAGGCTTTTGGACTTGTCAAGGTCTGTCATTATTTTGTTTAGAACACTGGTCATCATAGATTCTGAAGTGGAGCTTGAAATCCAATAACAAACAAGACTCGGACTTGACTTGGACTCTAATCTTTTTGGACTCGGTCTTGTCTCGGACTCGAACCTCTTTGGACTCGGACTTGTCTCGGACTTGACTATTCTGGTCTTGGACTTGTCTTGGACTCTACAAAGGTGGACTTGACTACAGCCCTAGTCTCGGACTCGAACCTCTTTGGACTCGGACTTGTCTCGGACTTGACTTTTCTGGTCTTGGACTTGTCTTGGACTCTACAAAGGTGGA
>NC_085880.1:47916095-47919276 GCF_034702125.1 Engraulis encrasicolus | reverse complement strand
CATGAGGAGATGAAGGAGAGATAAGAGGAGGAGGAGGAAGAGGAGGAAGAAGATGATGAGGATGAGGAGGAATAGGAGGAGGAAGAGGAGGACGAGGAGGAGGAAGAGGAGGAGGAGGAAGAGGAGGAGGAGGAAGAGGAGGAGACAAGCAAGTGAGACAGGAGCAATCATGTGGAGATGAAGGAGAGATAAGAGGAGGGAGAGTAAGCGAAATCAGGAGGAAGGAGAGAGAAACAGAGAGAGAGAACGGGAGGAGGGAGAGAGAGAGGTGGCAGAGGGAGGTGGAGAGAGAGAGGAAGAGGGAGGTGGAGAGAGAGGACAGTAAGAGCAAGATGAGAGTGGAGATGTGGAAGGATGGAGAGAGAGGGGGAGTGGAGAGGTGGAGGGATGGAGAGGGAGAAGGAGAGGTGGAAGGATGGAGAGAGGGGGAGAGGGGGAAGGATAGAGAGGGAAAGAGAGAGTGAGAGGGGGAAGGATGGAGAGGGAAAGGGAGAGGTGGAGGGAGAGTGGGAGAAGGTGGGAAAGGGAAAGAGAGAGGGAGAGTGGAGAGGCGGAAGGAGAGAGAGAAGGGAGAGGTGGAGAGGTGGAAGGAGAGAGAGAAGGGAGAGGTGGAGAGGCGGAAGGAGAGAGAGAAGGGAGAGGTGGAGAGGCGGAAGGAGAGAGAGAAGGGAGAGGTGGAGAGGCGGAAGGAGAGAGAGGGGAGAGGTGGAGGTGTGTAAGGGATGGCAAAGGTTGCGTCAGTTTAATGCAGTGATTCTCAAACTTTTTCAGACCGAGGACCACTTTGTCACCCAAAAAATGTTCAGGGACCACCTGCCAACTGAATTGACAGTTGACGGGGGCTAAATTCTATGCACATCACTTACACTTAGACACATTTACAAGCCTGTCTTATTGTGGTGAAAATGAGACTTCAGTTATGTTCAGCTTTGTAATAATATTACAAATATAGTCTACTGCTAGCTTGTCTTAGAAAAGTAGAAATCCCTTCGCGGACCACCTGAGCTCTGTCGAGGACCACTAGTGGTCCCCGGACCACACTTTGAGAATCACTGGTTTAAACTATCAATAACGTGATGTGCTGAGTAAACAGAAACAGCGGAAGGGGATTCACACACACATACACTCACACTCACACACACACACACACACACACACACACACACACACACACACACACACACACACACACACACACTGGGATTCACCCGCCGTCTGACATAGCTATTTAAGGAACCGTTTTCAGAGAAAGAAGAGGAGAGGAGAGGAGGGAAGAGGAGAGGAGAGGAGAGGAGGGGAGAGGAGGGAAGAGGAGAGGAGAGGAGAGGAGGGAGAGGAGATGGGGGAGAGAGGAGAGGGTAGGAGAGGAGAGGAGAGAAAGAGGAGAGGAGAGGAGAGAGGAGGGATGAGGAGAGAGGAGAGGAGAGGAGAGAAGAGGACTGGAGAGGAGAGGAGAGGAGAAGAGAGAGGAAGGGAGATGAGAGAGGAGAGGAGAGGAGGGAAGAGGAGAGGAGAGGAGAGGAGAGGAGAGGAGAGGAGAGGAGAGGAGAGGAGGTACCAGTCTCAGAGAGTGAGGGTGAATGGCAGGTTAGAGGAGATGGAGGAGAGGTGGATGGAGGGGAAGAGAGGAGAGGAGGAAAGAAGAGAGGGAATATAATGGAGAGTAAAGGGAAGAGGTAGAGAGTGAGGAGGAGATTAGGAGAAGAAGAACTGAGTCGAGGATAGAAAGAAAAGGAGGAAGAGGAGGAGAGGTAAAGTGGAGGAGGAGGAAGAATATGAGGAAGTGGAGAAGAGGAGGAAGAGAGGAGGAGGAGGAAGAGAGGAGGATGAGGAGGAGGAGGAGGAGGACAGGAGAGGAGGAAGAATAATAGGGGGAGAAGGAAGAGGAGATGTAAAGAGTAAAGAGAAGAGCTAAAGAGGACGAGGAAGAGGAGGAAGACAGAAGAGGTAAAGAAGAGGAGGAGAGTTAACGTGGAGGAGGACAGGAGGAGGAGGAGGAGGAGAGGAGATGTAAAGAGTAAAGAGAAGAGCTAAAGAGGACGAGGAAGAGGAGGAAGACAGAAGAGGTAAAGAAGAGGAGGAGAGTTAACGTGGAGGAGGACAGGAGGAGGAGGAGGAGGAGGAGGAGAGGAGGAGGTAAAGAGGAGGAGGAGAGGAGGAGGACAGGAGAGGTGATGAGGAGGAGGCAGAGAAAGAAAGAAAGAAAGAAAGAAAGAAAAGAAAGAAAGAAAGAAAGAAAGAAAGAAAGAAAGAAAGAAAGAAAGAAAGAAAGAAAGAAAGAAAGAAAGAAAGAAATGTGCTCCCTCAACTCCTGTGTTCTGAATTTCAGAGCGCTTCTCTTTTCTTTCTGTCTCAAGCTGAGGATGGGATGGAGAGAGAAATACTGGGAGCCCACAATGCATTCTGGGTAGCACACTGCATTTTGATCACTCATGCATGGTAACAAATAGCCTGATAAAGTGAAAGTGAAAGCCCATTGGGAAACTCCAACTCCCATTGTCATTGTGACACAGCACTCCACAGCACACAAGTGAACACTGCACACAACAAAATTGCATTTATGCCTCACCCGTCCAAGGGAGCAGCCCTCAGTGGAGCCCCATGGGGAGCAGTGCGGTGGGACGGTACCATACTCAGGGTACCTCAGTCATGGAGGAGGATGGGGGAGAGCACTGGTTGATTACTCCCCCCACCAACCTGGCGGGTCGGGAGTCGAACCGGCAACCTCTGGGATGCAAGTCTGATGCCCTAACCACTCACCCATGACCACCCATAAACCAGCCTAAATGTGAGATTGGATATGTAATTTAGTCTGGCCCCGATGAATAGTACATCCGAAGATTGTTGATGTGAACAACCCATTGTCTCTCAAATCGTGCCTGTGCCTATAGGCCAACGCTCTGACCAATCAGCACTATCTGTCTTGTTGATGTGCTTTCCCAACGTTGCAAGCTTCGTCGTCACTCCCTCAAAACCTCGCCCGCTTTGATTCAAAACAAATCTCTGCGTTGTGCTTGGCTTGCCAGATTCTTGGCAAGCCTGGCAGACCACTCAAATGATGCAAGACCAGACCACTTGCAGCCAAAAATATTTGGCGTCCACCAGGTGCGGGTGGCACTGGTTTACTAGGCTAGGTAACAAATGCAGTGTTAATTGAGCTCTTATAGTGTACATTTGGTCC
>NC_085880.1:47841095-47906095 GCF_034702125.1 Engraulis encrasicolus | reverse complement strand
CTCTCCTCTCCTCTCCTCTCCTCTCCCCTCTTCTCCCCTCCTCTCCTCTCCTTTCCTCTCCTCTCCTCTCCTTTCCTCTCCTCTCCTCTCCCCTCTTCTCCCCTCCTCTCCTCTCCTCTCTTCTCCCCTCTTCCCTCCTCTCCTCTCCTCTCCTCTCCCTCTGCTCTCCTTTCCCCTATCCTCTCTTTCTCCTCTCCCTCCCTTCCCTTTCCTCTCCTCTGCTCCCCTCTCTCCTCTCCTCTCCTCTCCTCTCCTCCTCTCTCTCTCTCTCCTCCTCTGCTCCACTCTCTTCTCTCCTCTCCTCACATCTCCTCTCCCCTCCCCTCCCCTCCCCTCCCCCTCCCCACTCCTCTCCTCTCCTCTCCTCTCCTCTCCTCTACTCTCCTCTCTCCTCCTCTCTCCTCTCCTCTCCTCTACTCTCCTATCTCCTATCCTCTCCTCTCCTTTGCTCTCCTCCCCCCTCCTCTCCTATATCCTCTCCTCTCCTCTCCTCTCCTCTCCTCTTCCCTCCTCTCCCTCTCCTCATCTCCTCTCTTCTCCTCTCCTCTTCCCTCCTCTCCCCTCCTCTCCTCTCCTCCCCTCTCCTCTCTTCTCTTCTCCTCTCCTCTCCTCTCCTCCCCTATCTCCTCCTCTCTACTCCACACCTCTCTGCCGCCCCCCAGTGGTGGACCTGTATACGTGTGATATCCAGTTCAACACGGTGCGTCTGATCGCGGTCTTCATCATCTGCTTGGGCTTCCTGATGCTGCTGCTGCCGGAGGACTGGGACCAGTGTCTGATCCAGCTCAGGACCAAGCTGCGCAAGCCCGACGAGCCAGCAGAGGGCGCCGCCGAGGCCGGAACCGGAACCGGCCTCAACTGGAGGAACAGGAACCGGACCAGCATGAACACTTTTAACCATTAGACACACATACACGCACGCAATCACGCACGCACGCACGCACACACACACACACACACACACACACACACACACACACACACACACACACACACACACACACACACACACTCACACTCACACACACACGCACACACTTTAACCCCAACCAAGCCTTCCTGAACACCTTTAACATTAGCCCCAAGCCTTCCTCTTTTAACAATGAGATGGCTTGCACCTGCTCCAACCTCAACTAAGAGGAACAAGATCAGGACCTTTAATCTCTAGTCCTTTGTGTCCCCTGTCCTTCCTGTCCCCTGTCACCCAATGGGGTGGCTGGCACCAGCTCTTAGTCCCTCCTCCTTACTCAATTCCACCAATGAGGAATCAGAGATGTCGACATCATCACCTGAGAGGAACTGAACAGGAACTGCGTGTCGGACTTCCTCTCTTCGGTCCCAAAGCCCCTCGCATCCATCCAATAAAGTGGCTGCCAACCAATCACTGCACTCGACCTTTAACTACTACTAACCCTGCCTCAACCGGAGGCGGAACAGGAACAGAACATCCACCTTTTATACAATAACGTGTGCATTCCAATATGCAACCTTGCGTCCTCCACTTGTGCTTGTGGCCTCACGTTTTGCTGAAGACCCGCCTCCAGGGAGAAAACAATTGAGTTTTCCCGCTGTCAGCCTAGCCACAACAACGTTTAGGGGACTATTCTTCATTCACCATCCAGTTTGCAAATGAGAAAATCATTTTACAATTGAGCTTTTGCAAGATATCGAAATATAATGTTGTTGTCAGTGATGTCATCATAACATATTACTTGCTGGTCCGAGGCCACACGCACAAGTGGAGGAGGCAAGGTTGCATATTGGAATGCACACAATCTCTTTGCAAAACCCGCTCCACCAACCCCCAAACAAACATCTTCTATTAGAGTAAGATAACAAAAACTCTGCCCTCCCAATGTAAAGGAGTGTCCTCAAGTTTGGTCTCCTAAGGGGGCATTGTCCCCTCCTTCTTCTTGTCTTTCTGTGGCATTTGGGAATGGCTTGCATGAGATGTGCGCTACCGCCATCTACAGTGCTAAGGGAACTCCATTCATTCTCAACCGTAAGACTCCAAAGGTCTACTGACCTAAGGTCTCCTAAAGGGGGCGTTCACCTGACATCACATGGATCCAGGAGATGCGCAGGCTTGAAGTATCTCAATCTAATAGAAGATGTTCGCCTCAGCGCTCCAACCAAAACCAAAAACAGTTATCCAATCACAGCACTGGATCTAATTTAAAGGACTCTGCTCAGACCCCACCCACTTATTCGTTTTTTTTTTTTTGATTTGCCTAATGCCACATTCTGTCACCCAATCCAATCAGTCAAAGTGGCTGGTGAGTTAATAGCAGAACGGAAGATGAAGCCTTGTTCATTTCAATGCAAAAAAAGAACAGCCACGTCCTGTTTGTCATAATGTACTTCCTGTGTGTGTGTGTACGTCCCTGTTGGGAGCAGAGCAGTGGCGTGGACTACAAATTCATACAAAGCTTTGAGGTCAACTATGTTTGAAGAAATCTGTTTGGATTTTAAGCTTGCCAATTCTGAAGGAGGACCCTGCCATTCGATCGGGACCCTTTTATAAGAAGACTATATGGTCCAAAGAGGACACTATCATTAGGGAACACTCAAAAATGGTTACTATTGCTCAAATAATACTAAAAAAAAGGACACTAATGTTTAAGTACGACATAAAGGTTCAAAGAGGATGATATTGTTTAAGTGCGACCCTATTATTCCAAGAGGACACTCATCACTAAACGAGGAAACTACTGTATGGTTGAAGTGGAATCCTGTTGTTTAAAGTTCACAGTGGAAGAGGACACTGTACTTGATGCCGGTGTCATAAGCTTGTCATTACAGTGTCGTGTCATTATAGTGTCGTGGCACAGTTATCCATGTGTCATAAACATTATGTCCATGTCAGAAACATTTTATGACTGTTGGCCTTAAGTGACATTCAGTTACGGCATGAACATAATGACTTATCTATGACTGTGTCATGACATTATTATGACACTTAAATTACATGCTCATGACACCAGCATCAAGTAAAGTGTTCAACCCCATTTTGTTTAGATTTTGAGGGAGGATCATCAGGGATCTGATTGGAGGCTTTGCCTGTCTCTCAATGCCTACACCAATCCCCTTTATATCAACCTGGCATGTCCACCCCTCCAATGCCCACCTTCCTGGCTCTGATTGGAGGCTTTGCCTGTCTCTCAATGCCTACACCAGTGGTCTCCAAATGGTGGCCAGATTCGGCCCGGGCATAGCAAACATTTGGCCCACCTTGAGGTTGGAACAAATGAAAACATATCCCACTGTATATGTGTGCTATCTGAGGCCATACGGTTGGGCAATTTGTTTAGCCCTCATTTGCCTCATCTCTGCTACATAATTTGGCCCTTGGGGGAAAATAATTGGAGACTACCGACCTACACCAATCCCCTTTATATCAACCTGGCATGTCCACCCCTCCAATGCCCACCTGTCTTACCCCGTTCCCACAATCTGCTGTCTCGTCTTCGACCCACCTGTTGCCCTGTCACCCCAATAGCCAACGAAGCCAACCCAAAACTTGACCCAACAATCATACCCTTGCTCACACCGCAAAGACTTGGTGATAATCTCCCGGGTCAAAGACGTCCAATATGACACTGTCCTTCAGTGCTAACAGATGCTTTTGCTTACTGTAAAACATGAAATTTCAAAACATTTTTTGAAAAGTGAATGCATGAAAGCCAAGCCAAAAAAAATATTTTAAAAAATCTCTTTTTTTGCATTTACAGTAAGCAAAAGTATCCGTTGCACTGAAGGACATGTTTGACGTCTTTGACTCTCCCGTGTTTGAGTGATGGTGTGTCCCTCTGATAGACTTCCTGCAGGCTTTGGTCTCCTGTACTAGTGTCACTCCTCCCCTCCCCTGCTTTCCTCTCCTCTTCACTCTTGTGACACCATTGAGAATAATTCGTTTTTACTTAATATCTTGTGGAAAAAGAATTCAGAAGTATGCAGGGGGGAAAGCCCCCCCAAAACCCCCCAAAAAGACACTCTGCACTGCTCGCTACTGTGGGGAAACTTTGTTGTTTTTTTGTCCATGGAGGATGGGGGGCGACATCGAGGCAAGAGGCGACAAAACGGACCGAAGAGGAGGGGCTGGGCGGAGCCACACAGGCGTGCGTTTCTCGAAAGTGTAGTTACTGTAGCTAGCCAGTTAGCAACTTGGATAGTTGCCAATGGGAAATCGCATTGCAAACACCAGATAGCAGCTATGTTTTTGAGAAATGCACCTCTGACGTACAGCTGTGTGCCACCAGGTGACCTGACCAGGACTGCAGGCAACCAAACCTGTGATGACGTGTGTCACATGACGCATCAGACAAAATGCATGGGAAAAAAAAAAAAAAACGAGATGCAAGTGTTCTGCAAATAATGACACTGATCTGTCTTGTCACTTGTCCTGCTCATGACGTCTGTTGCCATGACTTCTGTTGCCATAACTGCTGTTGCCATGACTTCTGTTGCCTGTGCCAAAACCATGTGAAAGCAGCTGCGTGTCGAAGTCTCAGTCGTCCTTATAGACTCAGCCTCAGCAAGACTGCTAGAATCGTGTCCTTTGTTTCTGACTGGTTTACATGAAGCTGTTCAATCCTCCTGTCACCTCACACCTTACTGAGGCAAGTCTGACCACTGTGAGAACACTTCCAGGTCACAGGTCAGGGCTGTTGGTTGCCGTGGAGACGCCAGAGCTGCAAGCAAAGATGGTGGATAGGCAGAGCACGATGAGTGTGTATTAATATGCGACCTTGCCTCCTCCACTTGCGCTTGTCTCCTCGTCCCGCCTCCTGGCCCCTCCTCCGTGGAAAAAACGATAGTTTCCCAGATGTCAGCCTAGCCACAACAACTTTAGAGGGACTGTTTTTCATTCACCATCCCAATTGCCAATGAGAAAAAGACTCTACAATTGAGCTTTTGCAAGATATTGAAATATAATGCTGTTGTCAATGATGTCATCATGACGAGAAGCAAGTGGAGGAGGCAAGATCGCATATTAAGACGCACTTCATGTGTCGTGATAGGAATGTCCAGAGCCATGGAATCCAGAGTTGTGACACCCGGGGTACAGGAAGTTGTTTGGTGACATGATTCACGTACCTAGATTCAAATGATTCCAGGCAGCGGCTTTCTGTTTGCAAGGGACTAACACAGAACCACTACACAACAAGGAAATATGACATAGAAATGAATCGAGATTAATTCCATTTACCTTTTACTGCACTTTCTGTGTTCAACGCTCACTTCCTGGAACTATTTTGGAACTATGTCAATGCCGATGATCTGTGTGTCAAACGCTCAATGAGCCGCCATCTTTGTGTAGAAATGGAATACAGAGGTCAATGGGATTAGCCTAACTCTTTCTCCCATGGCTCTGGGAATGTATCTGGAAGCAACGTGGAGATCAGGGTCTGGACCAGGCTGGTACGAAATTCCGAATTCAAAGAATTTCAATTCAAAGTAATGCCATAATACGAACACAAGTTGGTGGTGTTCTATGTACTTTCAATGGGGGGTGTAGATTAAAGTCAAAGATATTCAAGGTAATGACACCATCTAGTGTTCATATTATGGCATTACTTTGAATTGAAATTCATTCAATTCGGAATTTCGTACAAGCCTGTTCTGGACTGCTTGCAGTTGCGTGTCGTTAACTGATGTTTCTATGCCTCGTGGCCTCGTGAAAACTCTCATACGAAGAAGTGACTCGTGAAAGGGGATCTTGGGATATCTACCATCTCTGCCGCAGGTTAGAGTGAAAACAGGGGAGAGGGGGCAGCAGCCATGCAACACTAATGCTATGCTAACGCTACTACGCTAGGCTATACTATGAGTGGTTCGGACCATGGAGCTTTGGTCCACCATGTGAATGTATGACCATTTCTCCAAATGCACACTCACTTTCATCCTGCCTTTTCTTTAAAAAAAAAAAAAAAATCAAAAACATTTGATACAAGACAGGGGAGACTTTCATTTCTGAGATTTTTAACCTTTGATTTTGACATGCTTGCAGTTCCAGGCTTCCAATGCACTCCTCCTTGTGTTTTTATTTTGTTTTATGTTTGTTTGCCCTTCTTCACACAGTCGCTTGAGGAATGGATAGAAATTCTGTTACACTGTATTTGCAGGGGACTATTCCTGTGATTGGACAGATGTACTGAGTCGTTTTGACAAGATAACGCATGCAGAAACGACCCAGGGGGACAGGAGGTAGCGAACAGGAAACAGGAAGTCCATGGACAGGAAGCAGGAATTCCTGCTCGCTGCCATCCCATCATGCTTTGCCATATCGCAATACAGTACAGCAGCACTGTTCCTCATTGTCATTTCTGCGATGACAATAATATTAATATTGTATTCCTCTGGAATTATTGCTAGACATAATTGTAAACCTTTGTAAGGAATGATGATGATTTTTACACTGAAATGCAACGTATGGATATCACATTTGAGGAAAAAAAAATCTTATGGTGTGAATAAATCAAAAGTCAATTTATTAGACTGGATGTGTGTGGTCTTCAGATGGAATTATATTTACAATGTGCCTCTTCAAAATATTAATTATGTCCGAAGTATGCTTCTTCAAGATATGAGCAACGAATGTTTTTTTTCTGTTGGATTTTGGATGGTTTTACTGTAATACAGGACCAGCCAATGAATGATGTTGGTCAACAGTAAACTTAGCTAAATATTTCATAAACTGTTATGTTGAAATTACATTGCTGTATTAACCCTTCAGTACCAGAGTAATGTGAGGTACAAGACATTACACAATATGAAATAAGATATTGTATAACGTGATTTTTACACACAGTGAAAATAACAGATGTGAGATATTCAATATGTTTTGAGATTATATTAAATATTATATTAAAGTTAGAGCGTCACTCTCTGAGGAAGACGGAAGTTTCACAGTCGAAACATGTCAGGTAAAAGATAAACTGTTACATGTATGAAACAAAAGAACTTCTTCAAATCTTCAAAACACTGGTGTTGAGTTGATTAATGCGAACGAACAACTTTCTTCTTAATTTGATTATGGTGTCTCGACCAGAATATAATTAAAGTGATGTGAGGTACAGCTGGCAAGGTCACATCTACGGTTAAGAGTACAATGTGCAGGAGTGAAATAACCAACAAGTATATATTGTTGAAGGGGTATCCCAATTCGTAGCGGTTGCGTTTCAAGCCCTACACCTTACAGCTTTGTTTGAAAGCACGAGAGGCATGGGGTAGGGGCAGAGAATAGTAATGGGAAAGGTCCTTATTATCACGTCGTTGAAGCCAATAGGGAGAGCGTTGAGAAATCTCAGTGTTGATCTCATGTGCTGAGAGCAATAAGGAGGCTCAAATGATATTAGCACACACTCACACACAAACAAACACCCACACACACCACACACACCACACCCCAATACAACGGTTGAATTAGGAGTGTTGCTGCGTCAAAGTACAGCTGTGTTATTTTGTCTCAACGTCAGTCACCAGCATGCGACACTTGACTTGAAGCACTACTAAAGGAATAAAAGTCATAAATAATTTCTCAAAAAGCCAACACTGTCAACAGAGGCATAGTTTAAACTCCTAAGGGGAAGGGGACATTTGTGGCTAGGGAAAGGAGAGGTGGACACTGTCAACAGAGGCATAGTTTAAACTCCTTAGGGGAAGGGGACATTTGTGGCTAGGGAGAGGAGAGTTGGACACTGTCAACAGAGGCATTAACCTCAGGCATAGTTTACACTCCTAAGGGGAAGGGGACATTTGTGGCTAGGGAGAGGAGAGGTGGAGAGGAGAGTTGTCCCGGGCCCAGAGTGAGAGGGGGCCCAGAATTGGATCCTCATTACATAGTATGTGCATCCCAATATGTGTCCTTGCCTCCTCCACTTGTGCTTGTCTCCTCGTCCCGCCTCCTGGCCCCTCCTCCGTGGAGAAAACGATAAAGTTTCCCAGCTGTCAGCCTCGCCACAACAACTTTTGAGGGACTGTTTTTCATTCACCATCCCAATTGCAAATGGGAAAAAGACTTTACAATTGAGCTTTTGCAAGATATTAAAATATAATGCTGTTGTCAGTGATGTCATCATGACGAGAAGCAAGTGGAGGAGGCAAGTGGAGGAGGCAAGGGATGCACCCAGTATCAGAGAATCTCTAACAGGCAGAATGTTCATACTGATTGGTTCCCATTGTAGCCAGTTAGCTTTGCATGCATACTGCAGTAACTATGGAGTGTCCACTAGTTGGCGAGCATCGGTAAGTTCTTCATGTGGGAAAATGTATGGAATGGAAAGGGGAACCCATATGCTAAATACATTGCTACTGCCATTTCCAGTCACAAATATCATCAACAAAACATTCCTGGTAAGCACTATGGGTGGTGTTTAACAATAGGCTGTATTGACAAATCGTTCAGGTGTGTAGTTTTACAGCAGGTTAGAAGATTTCCGTATATAATAATCTAGTGGCGCAAAATAATCGAAACGCTACTCAAATGGGGTCTTATTATTTCTAGCTTCGAACTTAATATTGATATTTCTGGACAAAAAATTATAACATTTTTAAAATTGACACCCATTCATTTTGCACTTAGGTAGGATTAGGGTTAGCCAGTTGTGGCTAGTAGCTAGTTCCGTGAGTGAACACCCCCTGATAGTATGTATTGAATAGGGGGCCCTTTCAGCTGACTCTGTCCAGGGCCAATCCAAAGCTGTCAGCGGCCCTGCCTGCTGCATCAGGCCCCATGGACAATATTCTACACCCAATGTCTACCCATATCCTGCAGTGTGTGTGTGTGCGTGTGCGTGTGCGTGTGCGTGTGCGTGCGTGCGTGCGCGCGTGTGTGTGTGTGTGTGTGTGTGTGTGTGTGTGTGCGTGCGTGTGTGCGTGCGCGTGCGTGTCTTTGCATGGGTTGGACACTTGAGTTGAGTTGACTATTTACTTTCTCAAGATCACTCTGCCACGTTGTTGAAGCCAACAGGGTGTGTGTTTGTGTGTGTGCGTGTGCGTGTGCGTGTGCGTGTGCGTGTGCGTGTGCGTGTGCGTGTGCGTGTGTGTGTGTGTGTGTGAGTGTGTGTGATCACTCTGCCACGTTGTTGAAGCCAACAGGGTGTGTGTGTGTGTGTGTGTGTGTGTGTGTGTGTGTGTGTGTGTGTGTGTGTGTGTGTGTGTGTGTGTGTGTGTGTGTGTGTGTGTGATCACTCTGCCACGTTGTTGTAGCCAACAGTGTGTGTGTGTGTGTGTGTGTGTGTGTGTGTGTGTGTGTGTGTGTGTGTGTGTGTGTGTCAGTGTGTGTCAGTGTGTGTGTGTGATCACTCTGCCACGTTGTTGAAGCCAACAGGGTCAGACAGGGTCAGAGTCATCAGTAATGCTGAGAAATCTCTGTGTTGATCTCATGTGCTGAGAGCAATAAGGATGCTCACATGGTATTAGCAGCACACACACACACACACACACACACACACACACACACACACACACACACACACACACACACACACACACACACACACACACACACACACACACACACACACACACACACACACACACACACACACACACACGGGAAAAGGGAAGCGTGTGTGTGTGAGAGAGAGAGAGAGAGAGAGAGAGTGTGTGTGACTGTGTGTGAGAGAGAAAGAGAGTGTGTGTGCATTCAAGGAACATAAAATCACGGGGACCACTGTGTGAGATTTTTAGTTGTTTATTTCCAGAATTCATGCTGCCCATTCACTAATGTTAACTTTTTCATGAATACTTACCACCAGCATCAACATCTAAGTATTAATTATGACTGGAAAAATTGCACTTTTCATCCATGAAAAGGGGGATCTTCTCCATGGTCCGCCATTTTGAATTTCCAGAAATAGCCATTTTTAGCTGCAAAAATGACTGTACTTAGACCACACTAGAAAATATTTGTTTATTACTAGGTAAACTTTCATGTAAAGATCAAATTTGGCAATAGGCAGCCCAGTTTCAATGAGCAGCATAGTTGCAGTACCTTTTTTGACCATTTCCTGCACAGTGTCCCTTTAAAGGACCACTGCAGTCAATTTCAATATGCTGTTGTATTGCTCACACTACCCTTGACTTGTCAGTACCAGGTGATGCCACATTTTTCGGCTAAGCCCTTTCCGAGATATGAGCTATTTTAATGGGGGCAGCGTTTGTTTACATTTTGAAGAAAATGAACATAGGCCTACTGCAAATATTTTCCCAAAAGGTACCGCTGTTCACTAGTTGTCTGCTGATGTTGCATAACCTTCCGGATGTTTTTGGGAATAAATAGAGATGTTTCTTTGAAATGTAAACAAAGCGCTGCCCCCATTACAATGACCAGGATCTCGGAAAAGGCTGAAGAAGACGAAAAAAAAAATCTCAGGTACTGACAAGTCCAGGATAGTGTGAGCAGTACAACTGCATGTTGAAATTGACTGAACTGGGGGCACTTAAGTGTTTGATCCTGTTTGCTAATGACTTGCCTGTTCTTTTGTGGCTTTGAACATTGAGCTGTATTTTGTTTCATGCCGCGCAATATTTGCAATATATTCAAGCCAACAAGAACACATTGGCCATTTTGGAAACTTCAAACTTTGTTTGTGTTGGATTTATTGGATTTTGGTCACACACACACACACACACACACACACACACACACACACACACACACACACACACACACACACACACACACACACACACACACACACACACACACACACACACACACACACACACACACGAGTCAATGATCATCAGTCAATAGTGAGTAAATGAAAAGGACTTTAAACATAGCACAAATCGTGCCTTTCATCAGTATCCTTGAAATTCGAGTGTCACCCTCTAATGTCCACAGGCTCAAGAGGGGCCTTTGTTCTGCTTCACCTTATACCAACTCTGGTGCAGGAGCACACAAATGCATATGGCAGGCAGCATGTTTTTGTTGTTGTTTTTTTATCTATGATTTCCCATCATTCTCTGGGTGACCGGTAGGAGAGATCCTGCTGCTGGTGAGTATATTAAGCCTGACACGGGGAGCCTGAGACCAGAGGCTGATACCAGCGCCTGGGACTAGAGCCTTAGACTTGAGCCTGAGACTAGAGCCTGAGACCAGAGGCTGAGACTAGAGCCTGAGACTAGAGCCTGAGACCAGAAGCTGAGACTAGAAGCTGAGACTAGAAGCTGAGACAAGAAGCTGAGACTAGAAGCTGAGACAAGAAGCTGAGACCAGAGCCTGAGACCAGAGCCTGAGACCAGAAGCTGAGACCCAGAAGCTGAGACCAGAAGCTGAGACAAGAGCCTGAGACCAGAAGCTGAGACCCAGAAGCTGAGACCAGAGCCTGAGACCAGAGCCTGAGACCAGAAGCTGAGACCCAGAAGCTGAGACCAGAGGCTGAGACCAGAGGCTGAGACAAGACGCTGAGACCCAGAAGCTCACACGGGGAGCCTGAGACCAGAGTCTGATACTAGAGCCTGAGACCAGAGCCTGAGACCAGAGTCTGAGACCAGAGCCTGAGACCAGAGCCTGAGACTAGAAGCTGAGACTAGAAGCTGAGACTAGAAGCTGAGACTAGAAGCTGAGACTAGAAGCTGAGACAAGAAGCTGAGACTAGAAGCTGAGACTAGAAGCTGAGACTAGAAGCTGAGACCAGAAGATGGATCCGAGAATGAGATTCATGATCCTGCTCCTCTGCTGCTCTTATGCTGCTGTGACCACGGCTCAGGGTGAGTACTACACATGATGATATATGATATGACGCCCCTTCTCAGACACTCCCTACAGGATTTCATCTGGGGTGTATTCACTTTTGTGGGCACATGTTTGTTCAAACATTAATGTCTGTATTTTGAGTTTTTGCAAAATAACTTCAGAGTGTTAAAACATACTGTAAGTGTTCATGTATACTGTAAAGGTGTGCATATTTGTGTGTGCTTTAGATTGCGTCCCCTTTTCAGACACTCTCTACAGGATTTCACCTGGGGTGTACTCACATTTGTGGGTACATGTTCAAACGTTAATGGCTGTATTTTGATTACTTGCAAAATAACTTATGAGTGTTAAAACATACAGTAAGTGATCCTGTATAAAGGTGTGCATATGAAGGGTTCAGATGCAAAACCCCCTAAGTGCCTTTTCAGAAAATAATTTTAATTCATTTTTATTTAATACAAAGCTATCACATTTGCATATTTTATTTATTTTATTTATGTAATATAATTATTTATATGTTATGCTACTGTATCCTACACCATGCCAGGTCAAGAGCCAGACCCATGTGACCACTAGAGATGTACAGGATCCAAGATCCGGTCCCGGATCTGGCAGGATAATAGAGTTTTTCAGACTATCCGGATCCGGCAGGATCTTAAGCAGTGGATCCGGTATCCGGCAGTTACCTAAAAATCAGGATCTGGGGCATCTCTACTTTTTACGTAGCCTAGGATTTTCAGTCAGTCTTTCACAACCCCAATCGCTGCATGGAGTGAAAGCCCGAAGCGGCCATTGAAGGCAGTGTGGCAGTAAGCCAATGAGTCTTAAAAATAGATTGCGCCAACATAATAAAAAGGTCCCACGTGTGCGAGTTGACTATGTGTTTCAACCCTTTCGTAGGATCCGGTATCCGGTTCCGGATCCGGCAAGATCTTAAATAGTGGATCCGGTATCCGACAGGATCCTAAAAATCAGGATCCGGTGCATCTCTAGTGACCACTACACTGTGCTGAATGATGACTGGATGTGCATGTGTGTGTGTGATCTAGTTTACATTTGATGTCCCATAATGTGTTCTCCATTCTCCTATACACCATACCAGCTGAAGAGCCAGACCCATGTGACCACTACAATGTCCTGAATGACACCTGGAGGGCCACCACCAACACAAACTGGCAAGAAAGCCACTGTGACAAAGACGTCCAGTTTAAGGGATGGTACCGCCTGTTCTATGAGGGGCGCAGTGTCCGTCTGCCAGACAGCTGTGTGGATAAATATCGGTGTGGCACTACGTATCCCTTGTGGCTGGCAAGCCCACATCCCAAACCAGAAGACGGTATCGTCACAATGACAGTGAAGGAAACCATTAGTCACAGTTGTTCGAGCTTCCCGACGAGGGAGCCTATCCGGGTGAAAATGTGTCCAGGAAACTATCCTGTTTATGAACTAGTGGACCCTAATAGTGAATGTCCATATGCATACTGTGCAGGTAAATCCCTCTTTTGAAGAAGTATATTTTCCATTTTTTCTATGTCAAGTATAGAATGATTACAAATACCTTTCTTCTCAATCATATGTAGGTTAGTATCTAATATCTGAATGCTCTACAGACCTAGCCTGATAAACCAGCCTAAATGTGAGACTGGATGTGTAATTTAGTCTGGCCCCGATGAACGATAGATGTAACGCACAGTGTTCCGTACAGCGCCACCTCGCAGAATGGCGTTTCCGCAATCAAAACAATGCCATTCGGTGTGATGGCAACCATCACACCTATTGAATGGCTCATGTGAAAGAGGAGGTTGTCGTCTTCAAAATAAGACTACATCAACTTACAGTGGAGCATTGTGTTTAATGTATGGATTGATTATTTGTGCCAAGTGCCGGTTAGCCATGAGCCGCTAGCTTCCGTCGGCCTGAACAAATAAGTAACAGTATTCCGTACATCTGATTTACCTTAAAATGCTGCATTAGCAATGGTTTTCATGCAATTATAATGTTGGTGTGTTTGTTTGTTGTCAAACTATCCCTTCAAAACAGTTTGAATGACTACAACACGGTAAAGATAACTTTGAAAGCAACATGCATGCTAGCCGGAAGTAGCTTGTTGCAACCTTGTTGCAACAAGCTACATTGCAGCCAAGAACGGCACTTCCATACGCGGTTGCTATGTTATTTTTACCGTGTTATATTCACTTAAACTCTTCATGGAACGAATAACAATTAGTTTAGCACTTCACAAACACATACACATTAGATCGGTCATGAAAACCATTGGTAGTGCACCGTTTTAATGTAATGAAGTTGTACGGAGTACTGTTACTTATTTGGTCAGATGTGTTCGGAATACTGTTACCTATTTGATTTAATCAATCAACCCATACATTAACCACCGCAATTCTAGTTGGTCTTATTTTGAAGACGACAACCTCCTCTTTCAAATGAGCTATACAATAGGTGTGATGGTTGTCATCACACTGAAAAGTTTATTTTAATCGCGAAAACAGCATTCTGTTAGGAGGCGCCGTACAGAACACTGTGCGTTACTTCTACTCCGAAGATTGTTGATGAGAACAACCCGTTGTTTTTCAAACCGTGAAAGTGCCTATAGGCCGGCGCTCTGACCAATCAGCGATCTATCTCATTGATGTGCTTTCCCAATGTTGCGAGCTTCATCATCAAACCCTCAGAGCCCCGCCCGCTTTGATTCAAAACAAATTCAAAACAAATCTCTGCTTTGTGATTGGTTTGCCAGACTCAGGGCAATGTGTTCAAAATGTTCGACCAATCAGAGGCCAGACCTACTCGCAGCTGAAAAATGTCGGCGTCCAGCGGGTGGCTCTGGTTTACTAGGCTACTACAGACCTGTCTCTCAGATTGAAATAATACGATAAGATTACTATTGATGCTTGATTTAGGGAAGCTCAAAAATCCAAAAATAATAATAATAACAATAATAATAAAAAACCAAATGAGCTTCAGTTCAAGTTGACCATAGCGGTTTACGTTGGCACAGATTTACATAACATTTAATACTTTGTCAAACATGACTTCGGGTGGGTTGGAGGATGTGGTAGGATGCTTTGGATTCATCTTGGCGCAAGGATTCTAGGGATACCAAATTTTGTAAAATCAGGCTTATGGTTCAAAAGTTATGAGCAGGAATGTATCTAGAATTTTGACTAGTGGCTGCAGATTGAGTTTGCAAGTGTGGGGGGCTGGTTTATGCAGTCCAGTCACTGACAATCTCTTTCATTGTATTTTTCTGTGTGGTGTTGAAGAGCTGAATGACCCTGGGAACAAAAGACCTCTGTAGTCTGTCTGTCCGTTAAGGGAAGGCCCAGTGTCAGCAGTTGAACAGGTACCTCTGGTTGGCCAGAAACGGGTGCAGGGGGTGTCATATTCAAATTAGGGCTGGGACATTAATGCATTAATTTCGCTTAATTAATCACGCGATTTGATTAATTAATTAACATGATTAAAAAAATGAATCGCACTATAATACAGCTATATATTTCTGGATTAGACCAGTGGGGGGCAGTATTATGTCTTATGGTGAACAACCAGCCGAAATTGAGTTCTGTAATGGCGCTTTACCCAAACGGCAAGTGAGGCAGGTGGCAGTTGTTCCGACGCACAATCCAAGGTATTAAGCACGCACGGAGAGTTGAGTAAAAGAGATGTTGTTGCTTTATTTCAATCGGTCCGGTTGACTTATCTAATCAAAACACTGTTCGAATTACAAGATATACAGTGATTTGTCTTAAGTATTTTGTGGTTTAAAACTGTTCCTCCTTACCATCCTACCTGTTGAACACACATTGAGTGACCTAATTAAAGTGCCACCGGCACATCCAAGGGGGTGTGTCCCGTCACGTGACAGATAGTAAGGTAATTAGGAACAGCTGTACAAGATCAAAAGGAAATAAGGCAAGTATGCCATTTCTTAACCTAAACTTAACACTTTATTAACTAAAATCAGCATTTCAAAACAATAACAATCATAGGCATCAATTCACTTTCCACTGAGTAAACAAAAACCCAAAATGGCTCCAACAAGTTCTCTCTTCTTTTAAAAATGAACATTTTTTTTATTAAGCTTTTTTATTGTCATTATTCAAAATCCATGTGAAAAAATATAATTTTCACTCTCAGACCAGAATCGCTGTAGTGATCTGAAGTCTATGAAAATCAGGCAAGCATCCCTCCCACATAATATCACGATTTTTTGTAATCGTTGCGACCAAAATGGTGATTTTGATTAAAATTCCAACTCCAATTTCAACAATCTTGCCATGCTGTCTGCTCACAGAACTAGGCTTTTTGGGATGACAGTCAGAGCACACATACCTTTATATGTATAGGTTGAACAAGTGTGAATGTATAATGAAAGAAAAGTAGGCCTACCAATTACTGAAATGAAAATGAAATGAAACTGTGCCTCCCTCAATGATGCTGCACAGTTTTCTCTATAATATAAGATGGTCCTCTTGTCCATTTTTCTGGATAGTTCTATGAAATGAATTTCTTTTTCTTCCTGATCAGTCTACTCTAGAGAGTTTAGTTGGAGGCAACTGGCCTTTTTGTAACTGGTCAATTGCAAGCCAACATTTGCGCACAAGATTTATAGTCTGGATGATGGACAGAGGGCTCCACTCCTGTCATACTGTAGACCACACCTGCTCCAAAAGCTGCTATACTATTGAGGAATTTGTCAAGTGCCTACAAATGAATACAACTTCAAATAAACCAATTGGAAAAGGGGTCAGTTCAGATATAGAGGAGATCCAGGATATTTGCTAGTACAAGGGTTTTTAGACGCCATGCTGAAGTTTGACAAAAGATGAGATAAATGCTGATAAAATTTTATGTAATGTGTCTATCAAAATATTACTAATAGGAGTACAATGCTGTAGAATGGCTTTATAGACCTTAGAACACCAAATGTCAGCCATCTTGGATTTTGCTTCTAACAATAAAGGGAAAATAGAAAAAAGTTGTTTTGGTATTCAGAGGGGGTCCTACAAATAAATAGGATGAGACACATTACCTGGTCATATAAAGAGGCGTTCAATGTTTTTTTTTAATGTCAGGTTGAATTTTTACAACAGATAAAATATATATTTTAATAAAGTTCATGTAATGGCTGACTGAACAGTCCTTTATCCATCGTGAATATTACAAATACAAGAAAAAGCAATGACTTTAGAGACCTTAAAACACCAAATATATGTCATGTCAGCCAACAATTTTGGTGCTAAAAATTAGGGGGGGGGGGCTGAAAACGGGTTGCTTTGTATTCAGGGGGTCTAAGAAATGTAAAATTCCCCAATTCCAAAAATGTATACAACATGTTTCTTTCAATTACATTCAATTGTGTTACAATATGACCACGTATCCACCATCTTGTATTCTGGGCGTTAACCTCTTTTTTGGGACAATAGAACCCGCACTAAAAGGTCGTTTTTTTTTTTTTTTGCATAATCCAAACTCATTCGATTTGGGAGAAAATAATCCCAAATAGTTTCAAATTTATGACGACAAATACCCTCAAAAACTTCAGAATTATGTTAGGCACTGACTATTTAATTTCAATGTAATTTGTCACTTTGGTTTACAGGACAATGTTGGTAGTGTTTTGGAAGCATCCGAGGCACTCCCAGACACAATGTTATAGGTTGTCACTTACGTGACCAAAGAAGGATGAATATCCTGTTAAACTATCCTATGTTCAACTTCAAAGTCCATAAAATTGGTTAGCCAAAAAAAGCAAGACAATAGTTACCTTTTCTGGTAGCAAGTTAGGCCTACTTTCAGGTGGAGTAACTCTGTTCTTTTCATGACAGGTTTTGCATTTTCTCAATAAAACCGGACGTTACGTCAGAAATCACTTTGGGGTTTGATTGTTTAATGATTTAAAGGCATAATGATCATATAAATGAATATTAAGGAAATATTAGGACAGCAAATTGCACAAATTCATGAAACAGAATCACCCACATAACCTTTTGAAAACAGATAGCCTGGTTCCCGTTGATAATCAATATACAGTACTGTAATAATGGCTTATCATGTCACATTGTCATGTTTTATATTTAACATCTAACATTCATATGTCATACAGATGTATCTATTCCTACAACTCCTACACGTAAGTTCACACTTTCTTTCATTTCCCTTTATGATTGTGTATCTTTATTCATACATACATTTAGTATCCACCCACACGGCATGCAGCTTCAAAACCACCACCATGCAGCTTCACACCAAGCACACGTTTCTACATATTGTTCATTCAATCATCTTGTTTTAAAAGGAAATTAAAAACAGTTCATTTGTCTTTGATGATAGTTAGTTAATTACTCAATATCTATAACACGATATAGTTTTTTCTTCTTTTTTCCACTATTCTTAAGCACATAGCATGACATTTATGTATGACAACGTGCTATATACCTGTTGTTTGTTTGATTGATTGAATCATATTTGTTCATTTTTCAAATCAATATTTTTGATTAAATCATAATTTGTTCATTTATTCCATAAAACAAAACAATCTTTGTGGGTGATATATTTGTGTTACAAACGTATGAAGTTGTGCAATGCGCCTGTTTGTGTGTGATCTGCTCTGTATGTAATGTTCCATAAGTTTATACATGCTCCTCCACACCATGCCAGCTGGAGACCCATGTGACCACTACACTGTGCTGAATGACACCTGGAGGGCCACCACCAACACACACTGGCAAGAAGGCCACAGTGACCAGGACGTCCAGTGGCACGGCTGGTACCGCATGTTCTATGAGGGGCGCAGCGTCCGCATCCCAGAGGGTTTTGTGAAAAAATATCGTTGTGGGACTACGTATCCCTTGTACATGAGGGACCCACACCCCACACCTGAAGATGGTGTCGTCATTAGGCAGGTGTATGCAACCATTAGTGATGTTTTCTTCCTCCCGGAGAATCCCATCCGGGTGAAAATGTGTCCAGGAAACTATCCGGTCTATGAACTAGTGAGCCCGGAATATGGTGCATCTGCATACTGTATAGGTAAATCTCTCTTTTGAACAAGTCTATTTTCCAATATTTCCATGTCAAGTTTATAATAATTATGAATCATTTTCTTCTTAATCATATGTAGGCCTACATAGTATCTAATATCCTTATGCTCCACAGTCCTGTCTCTGCTCCAGTCAGATTCCTGAAAGTGATACTGTCCCATTTCTTGAAATCAGCTCATATTACACCTCCCCTTGAGTTAAATAATTGACTTTTACCTTTCTCTTGTTCTTTCAACCGTTCTCTGAGTCTGGCAGTGCAAAATTTATCTCCATGCTAGCATTGCTGGCGGCTAGCTGGTCTCATAGGACTCAATGTTAACTGCTAGCTTAGAGGTAAAATGTGCACTGCCGTACTCAGAGAATGGCAGGAAGTACAAAAGAAAGGTAAAACTCAATTATTTAACTCAAGGGAAGGTGTAATATGAGCTTATGCAGTCTTCCAAGTGTCCAAAATACAACAAAGATCAAAAGTTCATAATCCACATAGAAAGTCCAAAGCAAAAATCCTCTTCAAGCAAAGTTATGTCAAAAACAAAGTTCCAAAGTCAAAAACAGCAGCTCAAAAATAGCAGTAGCAAAAATCAGGGACAAGTACTCACATGTGGCTTTCAGGAGATCTCAGCAGAGTCAAAAGGAAACAAAGGCTTTAAATAGGCAACCCAATCAATTCACCATCAATGATTCAATTAACCAATAACAAAAAGACAGGTGTAGCCAAAAGGGTAAAACAAAAATACAAAGATAGATGGCGACATCTAGTGGCAAGATTGAAGAACAGCAGGCACAATTGTCCACAGAACCTGACAGTAATATGAGCTTATTTCCAAAAATGGGACAGTATAACTTTTACTGTTATGCTACAATAAGAATATTGATAGCCTAATTGATTGAGGGTAGCTCAAAAGTCCTTTAAAAAAAACAACAAAAAAACCCACAAAAACAAATGAGCTCCAGTTCAAGTTGACCATTTTTTCCTCAAAAAATGTTAAACTTTAAAAGTTCTGTCACAAAAATGTGTGTGTGTGTGTGTGTGTGTGTGTGTGTGTGTGTGTGTGTGTGTGTGTGTGTGTGTGTGTGTGTGTGTGTGTGTGTGTGTGTGTGTGTGTGTGTGTGTGTGTGTGCGCGCGCACCTGTGTGTAGATCCTGAGAAGCCTGTGGCGAAGCAGCTGGAGGACTTGGTGGCAAAGGCAGACGCCTGAAGAACCCACTGATGACCTCATCAGCCCAAACTAATCAATCAACTCTTTTCCTCAACTACTGTATACCAATTATGTAAAGCGAGTAAAGCTAAATCCTGATTCCATTTGACATGTGCTTCTGAATGTCACATGATAGCACTGAATTTTAAATATTTGGATTGGCATCGTAAGACCACTCATTTTTTGCAGGCAGGAAACTCTGATTTCATTTTTGTGTGAGACTTGGTAATAGTAATAGACGCGCGCCTCACGTGCACCTCCCTAAAGGCGTGTCAGACATGCCATTTCTCTTGTGCAGTGATTTTCAACCTATACTGGTTCTGAAGGTATTCCAAGTCGCTTGAAAGGTGAATTTTCTACAAATTGGTTATCATGAATTGTGGTGTGTGTTGCTATTGATTTATTTGAGTTTTATTCTTTATTGGGTCAGAAGTGGGCCCTGAACATTTGTGACAATTTCGAGTGGGCCCCACGTTGGAAAGGGTTGGGAACCTCTCTAAACAATTATATATTTGTATGTGCCCACAACTCACAAAAAGCTTCCAAGTAGCTCCACCTTGCTCCCCCTCAAATTCTGAGGTACAGCATATGTCTGATCTAAGGGGGGAAAGTGAGGTGGATCGGTTAACAGGTCCGATCAGTCCAATAGAGCCCAGTCAAATGTTTTAACTTCCCAGGTCCCATGAGCTGTCTGGAAGGGGTGGAGACTTAGGCACCCTGTGGTACTCTATGATGTAATGATTATTATTCTTTTTTCCTTCTGTACTTTCAAATGATCATTAAAGCATCCAAACATGCATTACACTGGTTTGTGTGTATTTCCAAATGCTTATTAAAGCATCCCAAAAGGCATTACACTGGGTTGTGTGTATTTTCAAATGATCATTAAAGCATCCCAAAAGGCATTACACTGGGTTGTGTGTATTTTATATCAGTTCTGGTGATCCAGTAAAGTGAAGCATTATGCATGAACACCATGTTTCATGGAAATAATATCTGTACTTACATGTCAATCACAACCACACTAAACAATAGACTCTTCATGATAGGCCATTTCATAGACTCATGATCCATCTGATCTCCCATTCTTGAAGAATATTTTACATCCGTCTATGAACAATTTGCTCTTTTTGGACACAGCCCCACTAGCCATAGTATCATCTTATACTGTGCGTTCTGGTTCTTGATTGTGATACCTGTTGTAAATTGGGTGTAAACACACACCAAATCAAACGAAGATTCTATGTGTCATTAAGATGGACACGTCACGATTAAGTTAACCCTATTCAGACTGGGCTTTTTTGGCATTCCTGGGCCTGGGGGGGGGGCTCTTTTGACCATGAACTAAATACGGTATGACCACCAAACTTTGGGGAGATGATCTGCATATGGACATCTATGCATGACATATTTTTTGTGTCATTATCTGGTATTATGACGTCATTATGACATAATCTGATTATAATGCCCAAAATCTCGAAATTTTAATGATTATATGCTTCAGACCACTTTAATGCTCACAAAGCTGTCTGATGCTAATGGAAATAACAAAAAAATATATGAAAAAGGAACAATAATGAGATTTTCAGTGATTTTCAGTCAGAAAACCGTTGCCATGGCAACAACAAAAATGATAAACATAATCTTTTGGTACTAAACTGTAGCCAACTAAATTTTAGGAAAAGTCACCAAGTTTCGTAGTCATAGTTTAAGTCGTTAAGGAATTATACAACATCAAAGTTGGTGCGGGCACTTTTTTAATGAGTTGTAGGGGAACACAGGAGGAGTGAGAAGTCCGCACACTTAGAATCCTTTTTGTTGTGTTTTTTTTTTTTCATGGCAGGATAACGTTTCGACCTCAGCAGTCTTCAAGTCTAAACGTTATCCTGCCATGAAAAAATAAAACACAACGAAAAGGATTCTAAGTGTGCGGACTTCTCACTCTGAAAAATACAGTTGGCCTTCGTCCTGCACCTTTCCCTGGGATGTGCACAATCCTCTCCTTCAACTGAATTCAGGAAGAGCACATCTTTGTGCCGTATTATTCCTGTATATATCTCGCCTCACTGAGTTTCTGTAGCAAAGTAGTAGTAGTAGGGTCTTTATTATCCCTCATGCGGGAAATTTCTTCCAGTAGGTGGCGCATTGGACATGAGGACAGTCAATACATACAACAGATCCCTGCCCAACCCACCCCCGTCAACATTTACCCTAAGACACACCTTGTACCAAAATCATGAGAAAAATTGACATGGACATGGACATTGGACATAGACAGGTATTAAACCATCATCAATCATCAGCAGTCCCAGTCTGTCTCATAGCATTCCTGTAGGATAAGTGCAAAATCAGCAAGGGGTAAATCAATAAATACATGGCAGATAAAAACTACACAAGTGCAATCCCTGCTCAGGCCTGCTGAACAGGGTGCAAGAAGATGTACATTTTTGTTTACTCTGTTTGTTAAAAAGGCCAATAACCTGTGGAATAAAAGACTTCTTCGTCCTGTTTTTAATAATAGCAGGATATCTGAATCTGTTGCCTGAAGTGTCTGGCAGTGTGATAAACGTGTGCACACCCAATAGTGTTGCTGCGGTAACAAACCTCTTCCTCACCTGAACGACACATGGCTAATTCATTGTTATATACAGCACTTTTTTAAAAGAATTTTGTCAGTGATTTGGGCAACAGTGTTAGATAAGCCATTTGAGTCTGTGGGTTTGTGTTTGATTTATAACGGCTAAAGGCACTTTTACGGTACTCAGCTTCGGGTGGTGCTCCACCCCTTGCCCCTTACGGCCTGTTCCAACGCAGGTGCCGTTTCCACGTAGCTGGATATTTTTATATGTGGATATTTTTTTCTCCTGCTTGTTTTGGTTTTGCATTGGTTTTGGCCTTCCGTTTCCACGTAGCAGATATTTAAAAATCCAGGTGCAGGAGAAAAAAATAGCAGGAGAAAAAAATATCCTGTTTAGGGGTCTGAAATGCTTTTGTTACAATGGAGGATTTTTTTTATCCACATGTTGCGTTTCCACGTAGCAGGAGAAAAAAATACCCTGCTAAAAAAATATCCTGCTACGTGGAAACAGCACCGCAGTCTCACCCCAAGTAGTCAATTTCTGACTACCTTGGACCAGACGGCAATTTTTGACGTCTTGGGTATTCCTTCCACGTCACATTTTGACTATGTGGCCTAACCCTAAACCTAACCTCAATGACGTTATGCTGCCACAAGGGGGCGCCTTTGAGGACATAGTCAAAATGTGACGTGGAAGGAATACCCAAGACGTCAAAAATTGCAGTGTTGGGGTGTCAAAAATTGAGTAGTCAAAAATTGACTACTTGGGGTGAGACTGTGTAGCCTGTTCCCACTTTGACAGCCATTTGACACTCATAAACGTGACGCACCTCCCTTTGTTGGCTGAATAGGCTCGGTCGCAACCACGCAGGAAAAAAAAAGATCAAAACCTGATTTGCTTGGTCTTAAAAAGGCGGGCATAATTGCGTCGCAACCAAGCTGGACACATCAGGACGACGAGATTTCAACAGCGGCAAAGAAGGTGGATCTAAAGGTCTGTGGCATCGGCGTCGTTAGAGCATTTTTACCGGGGCACGTGCCCTGGTGTGGACCTGCGGTGCCAGCCTATAATGGGCACTGATTTTTTAATTAATTAATTTATTTATATCTTTATTTTTTATTATTTAAATCTGGATCATCTGTTAATATACAGAATACATGTTTGCATTATTTTTTTTCTCTTAAAATACGCCTATAGCCTACTACACTTAAGTTAGAATGTAAGTCTGACACCGACGCAGCAGCCTGATCAGAATGCACTTGCCACCATGGCCACTCGCACTCGGAGCATGTAGCCGGAATTGCCTGCTAATACAGACATGCAGGAGTTTTTCATACTATCTTTAAGAAACACGACATCTTTACTAGTTCTCCTAGTGAAGACACACTAAAACATTGATTATAATATAACCTAGTTATGTTTGGCACCCTGAAGAAATTGACTATTTGAATTACGTGGTGAGTTACATGGTGCCCCCCCCCCCCCCCTCATTGGCCGACCGCTGCAATGAAATGTGACGAATAGGACTAAAGCGTCGTTCTTCTTGATAAGGAGAGATTTGGGCAGCACATCTTTTTGAACCGAACCTTACCTGCAACACAGCGACCATTCACTCCGGCCGGTGTGAAGTGAAGTAGCCTAAACAGTAAGCGTCATTTTTTGTTATCATCTGTAAACTAAGCATAGCATGTCAATCAAATGTGTAGAACATGTTTCATCTAATAACGCGAAGGGGCGTCTCTGAAGTGGTGTTAGCCTATGTGGTCAATAAGTAGCTAGCTAAGCTGGACCTGTTGATCGGAGAAAGATCACAAATGTCGGCTTCACCAACTATTTGCCATGTTGTGCTGTTTCTCAATTCTGTACGTTCGTGTTTTCAGGGGGTGATGATCCCGTGATGGACTACCCCAACTTGTCTTGTCAGCTTTGCTAGCTATCGGCATATATTTTGACATCTTGACAAAGTTGCCTGCAACCAATGGCCCCGCTGTTATAGCCCAGGCTATAGCGCACTATAACGGAATACAACACTCGTAGAAAGCAGTTTTGTAGGCTATGCTGTTGCTTTTAAAAATAGCCCAGCGCATGCTTGAATGAGCCGTCGTCCAGGCAAGTTGGAGGCTGACTTAATGCAGCCCAAGCACACGTTAGTCTCAGAGTTGAAAATTAACGATTCTGAAATGATTCTCATTCTGGTGTTTGCTGCTCGAGTGGTCTTACAGACAAAAGCATGATGACATCCTACAGGTGGTTACTTTTAAGACAGAAACATAATGCCGTGAACATAGCCAACTATTCGATTGAATGCATCTATTACACATAGCCTACGCAATGCCCATGTGTGATACTCTGGCTCCCCCTCTTGACGTGAACATGCACCGGCACACACAGACACGCGCACACGCCATACACACACACACACACCAATTGATCATTCATAGCTTGCATATACAGAATAGAAGAATGTCCAGTTTTTATTATCAGTATGGATTACAGTTATACAGTTATGTTCACAAGTGGGCCAATTCAATATACAGATATACAGTTAAGTTAACAGTAGGCCAATTCAATTCAGTTTGGTTCAGGTAGATATTGAATGATGCAGAAAATAAGAATATAACAATGTATTTATGATGCTGTTTAATAATAAATAAGTGCTATAAAATATTTTCTTGTGTGCTTGCATAAATTATCTCTGCCCATTCTTTTAAAAAAATAATTGCCCCAAAATTGTTCAGCTCGCGCGCTTCGCGTGCTCGCATTTCTTTTTGGTGCCCTTTTGTGCCCCTGTATAGTGTTGAGGCTGCTGACGCCCCTGGTCTGTGGGTGGATCTACCTTTTTTGACAGCGGGTGTACCAGGTCGCCCTCTCGTGGAATGAAATCATCACGGCGCTAATTCCATGACACGCTTACCAACGTTGGCACATGCTTGTAAAATGTGAGACTCTCTCTGACACTCGAAGAGAAATCAGATGGTCTTGAGGTAGAGATGTAGGTTACCACTCTGTGAATCAAAGTTCGATTCTTAGTCAAATTTGTGATGATTTGGCTTAAGTTCCATGTAATAGGCCTAATTCAGTTAATTAGTACTCACTTTAGGCTTTTCATTTTTGTGTTTTGGGACCAAAGTCGTCATTCAGATAGGACAGTTTTTAAATGACAATTTAAAAAATGAACAGCGCCAACCCATCCTGCGAGGATTGAACCAAGGTGTTCAATATGTAGCTATACCATGGCGCGCCAACCACAAAGGCCACTCTGTTTCGTGCACTTTCATATATAAAAGACAACATCAGTCACTCGCAACAGGTCTGTTTCCACATTAACCATCAGCAACTAAAGACTTCCTGTGTTTCGATACAGTTTTGAACCGGGGACATCACGAATGGAAGTCAGGCGCGCTTTCAAACTGTTAAGACAGATATTAAAGCTCAACTATAATTTCAAGACAATGCCAGATGGATTTATTACACGGGTATTGTGAGTGAAAACTGGTTCTTTGGGTCGGAAGATTTCGTCCGTGTAAGTAATTACACTTTTCTCGAGGTGTTAGTCACAAAGCATAATCCTCTACCAGTCCCCACCCCCGCATAACATATTGCTGTGCACCCTGCTTTTATTGCTGTGCAGTAGGATATAAGTGGCATTAAACAATAAATAAGCGAACAGGAACTTGTATTCAGATTAACTTGCCTTCTTGGTGGTTTGTATTCAGTGCTTTACTGCATTTGTTTTTGGAAAAATGTAAAAAAAAATAAAAAAAACACTACATTAAACATCAGTATCTCCAATTAACCAATTAACTAGTTTAGAGAAGCCAAATACCCAGGACTAATCCTGGATGAACATCTCAGATTTGATAAACATGGAAGATCAGTAAAACAGTTATACTCAACTTGTGCACTTTCAGACTAATTAGAGATTATTTATCATTTGAAGCAGCCAATATATACCTGAACTCAATGATTCTCTCTCATGTTGGCTACTCTATAACTGCATGGTCATGAGCAGGTCTTTCATCAATTAAGGGCCGTACACACACGTCGCTGCTAGTTACTCGCTCAGCGAATGAACTCAATAGAATGTCAATGTGTCCCAGCGAGACTCGCAGGCGAGTACTGTACAAGCGATGCGATGTGGGCGGATTCCGAGTTGAAAATATTTTATCTTCGAGCGAGGCGAGTAAGCGAGTAACCAATTGGAATGCAGAGTTCGGTACTTCTCGGCTGTCCATTGGCAGTTTAAAGCCGCGGGAACTTTCAGCGAACGTTCCATGAAAGAGTGGCGAGTAGGCGAGCAAGCGAAAAGCTAGCTTTATGTGTGTACGCCGCTTTAGACCTCTGGAGAGACTCTATAAAACCGTGCGCTGAAAATCGTGGGTAAAAGACCAATTAGAGCCCATCACTGTGATGTTCAGCGGTACCTGAACATGATGAGCTTTGACAATTACACAGCTTTCATCTATAAATTAGGGATGTAAATAAAATCGATATGTATCAATGTATCGGAAGTATCGGCCGGCGATTTAATCGAATCGCATCGTATCGTGGGGCATTCTTAAGAATGGAAAAGAATCGAATCGCTGGCCCCTGTTCAATGCGCTAGCTCCATAACACAATAGTAGTGGAAAAGTAATGGGAAAAAATCGAATCGAACCGAATCGAAAAAAATCGAATCCCTGATTTAAGAAATCGATACCGTATCGTACAAAGTATGCTCATGAAGGCTGTGATTTACACCCCTACTATAAATTCCTGCATGGCCAAGCCCCTCAAGTGCTCTGTGACCTGCAGGCAGTTGGGAGATCCACAAGGGGGGGCTGTAGCAGGGAACTGCAGGATCACTTACAGTGTGTGTGTGTGTGTGTGTATGTGTATGTGTGTGTGTGTGTGTGTGTGTGGAACCCGGTGTGTGCGTGTGTGTGTGGAATTCGGTGTGTGTGCGTGTGTGTGTGCGTGTGTTTGTGTGTGTGTTAGTCCAGGAGTCCAGGGGTTCCTGTCCGGATTTGTCATATTTGTCCTAAAAAAGTACCCAAAACAGGTTTCTATGAACATATTGACCCTTCCAATCATTTCCCCATGTTGGCATTATCTAAAAAAGTGGTCTCATTTGGGTTTTTTTGTACCATGTCATGGCCTATATTGGGGGGTGTCATCATACGGGGGGTCCCCCTCCACTGAAAATGTCTGGCAGTGGTCATTTCTCTATCGGGGGACTATGATGAACAATTTCCAACAGGTTCCAAGTGGTAACCTCACCAGCTGATCTAGCCCATTTTTTGGGTGCCAGTTTTATCCCCTCCTTGCCACACCCACCCGAGGGAACCCGGCAGACGTGCTGTTCCTCTATCTGGGGACCATGCCAGACATCATAGTACCCATAAAAATTGGTAACCTTCTGAACTAGGTTGACCCCTCCTGGACTACGTGTGTGTGTGTGTGCGTGTGCGTGTGTGTGTGTGTGTGTGTGTGTGTGTGTGTGTGCGTGTGTGCGTGTGCGTGTGTGTGTGTGTGTGTGAGATCTTAACTGTATTGAAAGGGTATGGAGAGCAGGTGATTATGGGTGTATGGGTGTGTGTGTGTGTGTGTCCATGTCACTGTGTGCATAAGGCAGGGCAGGTATTAAGAAATGGGCAAGGATTGTACTTTTCTATTAATTCATAGATGAATGAAAGAGTGACTGAACATTGATCTTTGGTTAGATAACCATATGTGTATTGGCTTTGCATTGGCTGTCTTTTAGGTTGAATGAATGGACTGGATGAATGGATTGGCTGTTCTTTAAATAAAAAACAGTTTTTTTCATATTTCATTTTAAAAGCCCGTACACGAGCACACTGCAGGGGGTACTTGGAAATATGTAATTTAAACAAATGCATGGAGCATAGTTACATTGGAATAGAAAAAGTGATGTAAAACAAGAGTTATGGGGTACACGTGGCACAATGAAAAGGCATAGGGGGTACATGAGACAAAAAAGGTTGGGAAAGACTGCCCTAGGGACAGGCTTTGGAAATTAGCCAAGGATATAAATGCTATGATGCTATTCTGTTGAGTTTGTAACTTATAGCCTACATGATGTGAATCAATTGATCAGATATCAATAACAATGTATATCAATTGAAACGGGGCTGTGCAATATCTGCATTTAACCCAACAAGAACACATTGACTATTTTTTAAACCTCAACATTTGATTGCCTTGGATATATTACATCTTGGTCACGTAGCCAACCAAAATACACAAAAAACACACACACACACACACACACAGGTTTAAGAGTAGCCTTTGTTACGCTCCACCTTACACAAACTCTGGTACTGAAGCGAACAAATACATATGCCAGTGTGTTTTTTTTCTCTGTATGCTTTCCCATCGTCATTACTAAGAAAAATGTATTACGGTAATACGGGAAGATCCTGCTGCCGAATAATATGGGAACAGGGTTGCCAGATGAGGCTGATGATTTCCAGCCCAAAAAAAAGCTCAAAACCCGCCTGGAAGCACTAAATCCCGCCCAATTCTATTGATTTCTATGGCCAAAAATTGGGCGGGTTTTTCTGCTAAATGCCATTTTTACCCGCAGACGGCCATCCTAAGCAGCCCACCAATTGGGCGGGAAAGCGCCCAATCTGGCAACACAGTATGGGAAGATCCTGCTGCTGAAGAGTACATTAGTCCTGGCATGAGGAGCCTGAGACCAGAAGCTTCTCCAGCTGAGCAG
Organism: Engraulis encrasicolus; assembly: GCF_034702125.1. Taxonomy (NCBI): domain Eukaryota; kingdom Metazoa; phylum Chordata; class Actinopteri; order Clupeiformes; family Engraulidae; genus Engraulis; species Engraulis encrasicolus. The sequence continues at coordinate 47,876,825 of NC_085880.1, read as the reverse complement.
AGAGATGGAGTCGAACTGGAGATCAGTGACCCTGCTGCTGCTTCTCTGCTGCTCTTATGCAGGTGAGTACCAGGGCTTGACATTGACTTTTTCACCCACCGGCCACTGTGGCTAGTGGTTTTCCCGAGTCACTAGCCATTCAGATAGTCCACTAGCCACAGATTTTATATTGCTTTTTTTCTTTATCATGATGATGTACGTCTAACTTCAGAAGATGTGGTGCCAAAGCAAGATGATTTCTACAAGGGAGTATATCAAGCAAATAGAAATCAAGCTCAGCTTTTCTTGAACTTAAATATAAACAATTAATACACAAGGGGTAAACAACAGAATATAGGGCAAGATGTGTATGTCATAACAAGGAACAAGCTGCCAGCCAAATTGGTTAGTAACACTGAAAGTATTACTAGCCGAAGCCAAGTTTTACCAGCATTTGGCCAGTTGGCAGGTGCCAGTGTTAAACCCTGGTGAGTACTACACATGAATTAGATTTGAATTGAATACGATTTAATTGAATACGATTGAATTGAATGGGGTTTTCCATTCTTATTACATTACATTACATTGCACTTAGCAGACGCTTTCATTTATTCAAAGCGACTTACAGATATTATTTGTCAGGGTATTGGTTACAGTCCCTGGAGAAATGTGGGGTTAGTTGCCTTGCTCAAGGGTACTTCAGCCATGGATGGAGATGTAGGGGGATTCGAACCTGCAACCCCTAGATTGAAAGACCAACTCTCTAACCACTAGGCCACGGCTCCCCCATTCTGGTGCTCATATGCTGCTATATGGCCAAAGTTCAAAGCGAGCAGTACTGGTAAATGCAGTGGTATAGGGATAGACATAGGGCACAAATGTCTTCTAAAATACAGTAACATGTAGTGAATGGATCTAACAGCATGGGTCTATCAATGAATTGAGCAATTATACAACACACATTGACAAATATGAAAACAAGATTACATTTTCCTTAAATATATACTGTACCGAAAATGTACCCGAATCGTAACCCCAAAAACTGATGTACGTACTGACTGAACGAGATTTGTGAACCGTTACACCCCTACAGCACGTACGTAAATGTGTTCTCGGAATGTTTTGTTTTCAAACTTGGTAAACCTGTAAACCAGGTAAATTTGGTAGTTGAAACCTGTTCTCTTATCAGTCAAATTTGTTGGACAACTCTCTGTACGGGGCGGTTCTCTTCATAGGGGACACCTGGGCTTCTTTCTCTCTGCACGGCAGACCTAGCGGATGGCGACGATCGGGAGTGTTTGTAGATCCTGTAGAGAGAACACAGAAAATGTATTCAATATTTTACAAAAGCACACTTCTAATGTCATTTTTGTACAAGTATTTGCAATTGGGATGGTGAATGAAAAAACAGTCCCTCAAAAGTTGCTGTGGCTAGGCTTACAGCTGGGAAACTTTATTGTTTTCTCCACAAGGCGGGATCAGGAGGCGGGGCGAGGCCACAAGCACAAGTGGAGGACGGGAGTGTGCATATTGGAATGCACCCTCTGCTGTTCCCTTCTCGTCCAGAGAGCTCAGAGCTGTTCTGGTGGAGGAGGAATTGCGCAAGCGCACTCCGCCCTTTAGAAAAGAAATAAAAAATTAAACTCCAACTCCCATTGTCATTGTGACACAGCACTCCACAGCACACAAGTGAACACAGCACACTGCACACAACAAAATTGCATTTATGCCTCACCCGTGCAAGGGGGCAGCCCTCAGTGGCGCCCCATGGGGAGCAGTGCGGTGGGACGGTACCATGCTCAGGGTACCTCAGTCATGGAGGAGGATGGGGGAGAGCACTGGTTGATTACTCCCCCCACCAACCTGGCGGGTCGGGAGTCGAACCGGCAACCTCTGGGATGCAAGTCTGACGCCCTAACCGCTCACCCATGACTGCCCTTTATGCTCCTCCCTGAAGAAGGCAATGTGGTAGTCAGGCCACGCCCTCCTAGTGATGCAACACCTCCTGTGCTGCTTCTAGTCAGGCCAAGAGCAATGCAAATATCATTTCTGATCTCCCAAAAAATCAGGAACGCCACTCATTTTGTCTGACACCAGTCAACCAGTAGCCAACATAGGGAGGCGGGTCAACCATGCCGTTTGGGAAACGTTAATTGCTATGCTCTTTGTCAGACCAAGTCTCGAAGACATTTGAAAGTTGATGATAATCAGGCTAGCAATGTGGGGCCTAGCAGCCTTTTTCACTATAGGTAATATCATTTGTAATAATGATGAGACAAATAGACAAAGCAACATTTAAGAAGGCTATAAGTTAGGACCTTCAATATTGCCCTGGCCCAGTTCAATCTGAAGAGGCATCCTGCATCTCCACAAAAATGTGATTGTGTTATACAGTATAAATCACTATTTATTTAGCGCCAACACAATCTTCCTCCATGCATGTTTGCTACGTCTTCTATCCACCCTCTGTTAACAGGTGCGAGAAATTGTCCCGATGATTCGTGGACAGCCTGGATTATCCAGAAAGTATCCATGAAGAATATTGATGTTTCCTAAAAGCAAGGCTTTATTCCTTTTACACTGTATCTTTATTTATCTTCGGGATTGATGGTGGTGTGTAGGCCTATTGTTGTTGTTGTTGTTGTTGTTGTTATACTATAACCTTTGTGATGATGTCTTCCCCAGCTGGTGTCACCTATGATGCCTACACCTGCCGACACGGCTGTGGCAATGACTACGCCATGTGCTCTTGCTCAGAGCGCTGTCAAGAACGGGGCAACTGCTGTTTTGACTACTCCGGTAATGAATTCACTTCAGATTGCCTGGCACTGGAAAGATGAATAGATTATGAGTGTTGCTTTTAAAAGTTTTCATTGTTCTGATTCCATCCGTTATAGATTAGGCTACTGCCATCACTCAACTGACCGGCCAGATGATGTTATTTTATAACTAATTAATCATTAATTTTGTTTCATGCTTTGTAGATTATTGCCATCCACCTCCCTCAACAACTACAACTACAACTACAACTACACCTACTACAACTACACCTCCACCTCCACCCTCAACAACTGAAGGTATTATACACTGCTATCAGAACTAGACTGCCTGTGCAGTCGCCTTCGACTGCTTAAGGTATATCCCCGAAACGCGACGCTTCCAGTCCCCCATCATTCCTACCACTCCCGTCCACCATTTCGTAAACGTATATGATACATACAGACGTGACATGACGTGCATTGGCTTAAAACCAAACGACTATTGTGAAAATGAAGCAAAAAATGGGGCAAATGGTAATACTGTTTTAATGGTTCAGTGGATATACCACATTAGGTACAGTGTAATAACCAGTGTAACAATATTTAATAAAATGTATTTTTGTTTTACTTACATCATGTGTTTGTGCGTAAGTGGAATTACATGGTATTGCATATTGTTACACTGGTATTATACTATATTACATGGTATTGCATACTGTTACACTCGTTATTACACTGTACCTGATATTGCATATTGTTACACTGGTATTACAATAGTATTACATGGTATTAAATAGTGTTACATTGGTTATTACACTGTACCTAATATGGTAGATTCACTGAAATGGTGAACCATAAAATAAGGTGTTACCGGGCAAATCAATCCACCCAGTCAGAAGTTATGGGCCAAATGAAAATTCCGCCATTTTGAAGGTGTTGTCTTCCAAACTCGAATCAGTTCATGAACCTACCCTACAGCATTCACACACAAAATCTGGGACAAATCCATCCACCCGGTCAGTAGTTATGGGCCAAATAATAATTCGGCCATCTTGAATTCAGCCATCTTGAAAGTGTTGACCTCCAAACTCGAATCAGTTCATGAACCTACCCTAGAGCATTTACACACCAAATCTGGGACAAATCCATCCACCCGGTCAGAAGTTATGGACCAAACAAAAATTCGGCCATCTTGAATTCAGCCATCTTGAAAGTGTTGACCTCCCAACTCGAAGCAGTTCATGAACCTACCCTAGAGCATTCACACACCAAATCTGGGACAAATCCATCCACCCGGTCAGAAGTTATGGACCAAACAAAAATTCAGCCATCTTGAATTCAGCCATCTTGAAAGTGTTGACCTCCAAACTCGAATCAGTTCATGAACCTACCCTACAGCATTCACACACAAAATCTGGGACAAATCCATCCACCCGGTCAGTAGTTATGGGCCAAAGAATAATTCGGCCATCTTGAATTCAGCCATCTTGAAAGTGTTGACCTCCAAACTCGAATCAGTTCATGAACCTACCCTAGAGCATTCACACACCAAATCTGGGACAAATCCATCCACCCGGTCAGAAGTTATGGACCAAACAAAAATTCGGCCATCTTGAATTCAGCCATCTTGAAAGTGTTGACCTCCAAACTCGAATCAGTTCATGAACCTGCCCTAGAGCATTCACCCAAAAAATCTGGGACAAATCCAAACATCCGTTCAAAAGTTATCGCGTTAACACGAAAGACCTTACGCGGCGGCGGACGCGGACGCGGACGCGGACGCGGACGCGGCGGCGGCGCACGCAAAACCATTACATCCCCGACGCTCCGCGTTTCGGGGATATAATTATGCTTGGGCTAGTGCAGTGATTCTCAAAGTGTGGTCCGGGGACCACTTGTGGTCCGCGACAAAGCTCAGGTGGTCCACGAGGGGATCTCTACTTTTCCAAGACAAGCTAGCAGTAGGCCTATACTATATTTGTAACATTATTACAAAGCTAAACATAGCTGAAGTATTTTTTTCACCACAACAGGATGGGCTTGTGATGTGAATAATAGTAAGGGGTATCATTAGCAGTGTCAAATTAGCACCCGTCAACTGTCAATTCAGTTGACCGGTGGTCCCTGAAGATTTTTTGAGGGGACAAAGTGGTCCTCGATCTGAAAAAGTTTGAGAATCACTGGGCTAGTGAATTCAGTCAAAATTTAACACATTTTTCAGCTTCCAAAATGGAGTTTCGTGGAGCTCATTCCCGGTACCAGTTTACTCAGCCAATCACGTGCCAGGTTACTGACTGCAGCCAATCACGTGCCAGGTTACTGACTGCAGCCAATAACGTGCCAGGTTACTGACTGAAGTAAGGTTGACCCCACTTGTGCCCAACACTAAACTTGTGCATGTGCTGAGAGCAATGGTGCAGCCACCAATCACATAGAGCAGGGATGTCAAACTCAGGCCCGGGGGCCAAATTTGGCCCGCGGAGTCATTTTATTCGGCCCGCGGGATCATTTCAAATCTCTATTATAGTTGACCCACATACACCATCAATGTATAGCATAATATGACTTGAACATGAAATTTGCTGTGTCACAGGATGTGTAGACACATTTGAACTAACAAATATGATGGGAAAGAGTGTATGTGAAATTTAACTATGAGTATGAAGTGTATGCATGCACAATTTTAGTCCATTTTTAAAAATAATTATGGAGTTCGGCCCGCGACTTTGTTCCAGATTTTTGTTCCAGATTTCTGACATAGAGGGTCGAGTACCTCCATGCCAATCTTCATGAGCGAAGTGGTATCGCAATTTGTGAAAATGGCGACGAGGAAGTGCCTTGCTAATCGGCTAGGCTAATGAATTCAGTCAAAATTTAACACATTTTTCGGCTTCCAAAATGGAGTTTTGTGGAGCTCATTCCCTGTACCAGTTTACTCAGCCAATTACGTGCCAGGTTACTGACTGCAGCCAATAACGTGCCAGGTTACTGACTGCAGCCAATTACGTGCCAGGTTACTGACTGCAGCCAATTACGTGCCAGGTTACTGACTGCAGCCAATTACGTGCCAGGTTACTGACTGCAGCCAATTACGTGCCAGGTTACTGACTGAAGTAAGGTTGACCCCACTCGTGCCCAACACTAAACTTGTGCATGTGCTGAGAGCAATGGTGCAGCCACCAATCACATAGAGGGTCGAGTACCTCAACGCCAATCTTCATGAGCGAAGTGGTATCGCATTTTGTAAAAATGGCGACGAAGAAATGCCTTGCTAATCGGCGAAGCTAAGCAGCCAAATCCTGACCCCCTGGGGGAAACCTTAATTGTTATGCTCTTGGTCAGACCAAGTCTCAAAGAGATTTGAAAGTTGATGATAATCAGGCTAGTGTAGGCCTGTTGTTGTTGTTGTTGTTGTTGTTGTTGTTGTTGTTGTTGTTGTTGTTGTTGTTGTTGTTGTTGTTGTTGTTGTTGTTGTTGTTGTTGTTGTGCTGTAACCTTTGTGATGATGTCTTCTCCAGCTCATATCATCATTGATTACACCTGCCGACACGGCTGCGGCCATGACTTCCCCTTATGCTCCTGCTCAGACCGCTGTCAAGAACGGGGAAACTGCTGTTTGGACTACCACGGTAATGAATTCACTTCAGATTGCCTGGCACTGGAAAGCTGAATAGATTGTGAATAGATGAGTGCTGTTTTTTTGAAGTTTTCATTATTTTGATTCCATCCGTTATAGATTACTGCCATCACTCAACTGCTCAGACACATGATGTTATTTTGAAATTTATTAATCATTTATTTTGTTTCATGCTTTGCAGATTACTGCCATCCTCCCACAACAACTACAACTACAACTACAACTTCACCAATACCAAGTATTACACACAGTTATCAGATTTATGCTTTTAAAGTTTTAAACACTATTAGCAGGGCTGCCATTATACATAAGCATTGCTTCTAGTCAGGCCAAGAGCAATGCAAATATAGTTTCTGATGTCCCGAAAAATCGGGAACTCCACCCACTTTGTTGGACATCAGTCAACCAGTAGAAAACCTAGGGAGGCGGGTCAACCATGCTGTTTTGGGAAACCATGGATATATTGTAGAGTTTGTAAACAGATATGACGTAATTTGGCTGCGTGCGCATCGTTCACTTGTACAGAAACTCGACAGGTGTTTTCTCCGAAGTAAGATAACGGATGGTCACGCTAACTTCAGATATGCAGTGGGCACGACGTATTACGAGAGTAATGGCGCACCCACCAATCACATAGAGGGTCGAGTACCTCTATGCCAATCTTCATGAGCGAAGAGGTATCGCATTTTGTGAAAATGACAAGGAGGAAGTGCCTAGCTAATCAGTGAAGCTAACCAGCCAAATCCTGACCCACTAGGGAAACCTTAATTGTTATGCTCTTGGTCAGACCAAGTCTCGAAGAGATTTGAAAGTTGATGATAATCAGGCTAGTGTAACTGTTATTGGGTATTTCTCAAAACCTAGTCCGCACACTTCCAAAGTGTGCTCAGCCTAATTAGTCACGCCCAGTGATTGGATACTCCCTAGAGTTCACCAAAGCGTATCCAATCACTGCGCGTGACTAATTAGGCTGAGCACACTTGGAAGTGTGCGGACTAGGTTTTGAGAAATACCCGTCGTTATACTGTAACCTTTGTGATGATGTCTTCTCCAGCTGGTGCCACCCATGATTACACCTGCCGACACGGCTGCGGCTATGACTACGCCATGTGCTCTTGCTCAGACGGCTGTCAAGAACGGGGAAACTGCTGTTTTGACTATGACGGTAATGAATTCACTTCAGATTGCCTGGCACTGGAAAGCTGAATAGATTATGAGTGCTGTTTTTTTAAGCTTTCATTATTTTGATTCCATCTGTTATAGATTACTGCTCAGCCACACTCAACTGCTCAGCCACATGATGTTATTTTAAAACTCATCAATCATGTATTTTGTTTCATGCTTTGCAGATTACTGCCATCCTCCCACAACTGAAATTCCAACTACAACTCGACCTGGTATTATACACTGCTATCAGGATGATGCTTTTAAACACTACCAACAGGGCTGCCGATGTATATAAGCAGCAGGGCTTGGCCAGGGTTGCCAGATGAGGCTGATGATTTCCAGCCCAAAACATGCTCAAAACCCGCCTGGAAGCACTAAATCCCGCCCAATTCTATTGATTTCTGTGGGCAAAATTGGGCAAATTTTCCTGCAAAATTACATTTTTACCCGCAGACTGCCATCCAAATCAGCCCAATTGGGCGGGTAACAGCCCAATCTGGCAACACTGGGCTTGACACCGGCACCTCCCAACTGGCCACATGCTGCTAAAACCTGACTGTGGCTAGTAAAAAAAATCAGTGCCACTGGCCAATTTAGCAGATAGCTTATTCTTTGGTATGGCATATCAAAAAAAATAAAAATAAATAAAAAACGTACCGAACACTATGTACAGCTTGTATAGACTTTAACTGAATAAACTGAGTAAATGACCCTCGAAGCCAAAAAACTCAATTTATTTCTATTCAGTTCATTATTTCAGATCCAGGGGGATCCCATATCACATATGGATTGCATTGCTTCTAGTCAGGCCAAGAGCAATACAAATATAGTTTCTGATGTCCCGAAAAATCAGGAACTCCACCCACTTTGTTGGACACCAGTCAACCAGTAGAAAACCTAGGGAGGCGGGTCTTGCTAATCGGCGAAGAAACCAGCCAAATCCTGACCCCCTGGGGGAAACCTTAATTGTTATGCTCTTGGTCAGACCAAGTCTCGAAGAGATTTGAAAGTTGATGATAATCAGGCTAGTGTAGGCCTGTTGTTGTTGTTGTTGTTGTTGTTGTTGTTGTTGTTGTTGTTGTTGTTGTTGTTGTTGTTGTTGCTATGCAGCATAACCTTTGTGATGATGTCTTCTCCAGTTAAGATCATCATTGATTACACCTGCGCACACGGCTGCGGCCATGAAAACGGCTTATGCTCCTGCAAAGACGACTGTCAGAGATGGGGACCCTGCTGTTTTGACTACTACGGTAATGAATTCACTTCATTGAATCATTGTTGGACTTATTGCAGAGAAGCGCGTTTAAAGCGCACAAGAATGTTCTCCGTAATGGGCATCCATGGCCGCTTCAAATGCAGATATGCACAAACTCACAATGTCCGTCATAGCGCTCCCTGTGACCCAAGTCAGTGTCGAGCGCACATTTTCACATTTTAGGTTTATTGTTTCTCCACTTAGGTTGTCCCTGAATGACACAATTCTTTAGGATATTCTTTTCATCTGCTTGAATAAACAGTTTGGAATGTATTCTGACCAATTTGCACTTCCGTCTTTCTTGGTTAATTAACGTCAGATATGGGGAATAATCAGCTGACAGGAACGAAATTAACCGTTCCAGGAACAATATTTTTTTGTTCTAACCAGTTCGGGAAGGTCAATTTATTGGTGGAACTCATAACCGGAAACGTTATAATTCCGTTTCTGTTTGGAACGAACCAATTGGAAAAAAATATCGGTTCAAAGCCCTGATTATGAGTTCTGTGTTTTTTTTTGTTTTTTTTTTAAGTTTTCATTGTTTTGATTCCATCCGTTATAGATTACTGCCATCACTCAACTGACCAGCCAGATGATGTTATTTTAAAGCTCATTAATCATTTATTTTGTTTCATGCTTTTCAGATTACTGCCATCCAAGTACAACTACTACAATCTCAACAACAACTACAATTACAACTACAACTCCACCCTCACCAATACCAAGTATTACACACTACTATCAGGATTATGCTTTTAAACACTATTAGCAGGGCCTCCGCTAGACATAAGCAGAGTACGCAGAGTGCTTAGGGCACCACCCAGTGCTTAGGGCACCAACCAGTGCTTGGGGCACCAACCAGTGCTTAGGGCACCAACCAAATTGGGGCACCAACCAGTGCTTAGGGAACCAACCAGTGCTTAGGGCACCAACCAGTGCTTGGGCCACCACCCAGTGCTTAGGGCACCACCCAGTGCTTAGGGCACCAACAACGACTTTGCCCCAAAAATTGGGGCCTCTGAAATGGAGATTGACTAAAAAATGTCAATGTAAAAAAAAACGTACTGAACACTATGTACAGCTTGTATAGACTTTAACTGGATAAACTGAGTAATATAAATGACCCTCTGGTCATTATATTTATTTAGGAGGACTCTGATGAAGACGCATGTCGAAACATTAGTCTCACTGCACTAAAAAATAAATTACAGAAAATAGACATCCGTGTGGCACCAGATTTCTTTCCCTTTTTGAATATAAATGACCCTCTGGGATTTAAATGAATACTCCATTCAATTCTATTCAGTTCTTTATTTCAGACCCAAGGGGGTCCATATCACATATACATACATGACAAAAAATATCACAGGAAAAAAGAATATAACAATAATTAAAAAAATACATGAACAATAAAATGTGATAGAGATTGTGTATTAGAGATTTAGTAATAGTTAACATTTAAGGTTACAAACCGCCATTCAGACATACTGCCATTCCGACATACTGCCATTGCGACAATGACTGTTTATTGCAGGAACCATTTTTCCAGCTTTCAGGAACTGTTTTCAGACCCTACCTGTAAGGACATTTGGGCCGTGACAAAATTATACACAAAATTATACACTAATCCTGTAATTGCGCTGTCACTCTCTCCAATTCCGCTCATGTAGCAACATTGTTGCAAATGTCAATTGAGTTAGAACGTTGTTCATGCACCTTTAAGTACTTGCAACAATGTTCAAATGACTCGGAATGGCTCGGAATGACAATCAACTACTGTCGGAATGGCGGTATGTCGGAATGGCAGTTGCCCCCCAATATTTAAGACTTCAGATCCATAGCAGTTGAAATTCAGAGGCATGGTTTATTTGGCCAGGGAGGGGGATTAAGACACAAAAGGCCACAGGCCTCCTCCCATTGGCTCTCCCTCTCCCCCTTCCTGAAGAGGCTTCTCCCATTGGCTCTCCCTCCCCCCCTTCCTGAAGAGGCTCTTGGTCAGACCAAGTCTCGAAGAGATCTGAAAGTTGATGATAACCAGGCTAGTGTAGGCCTGTTGTTGTTGTTGTTGTTGTTGTTGTTGTTGCTATGCTCCATAACCTTTGTGCTGATGTCTTCCCCAGCTGGTATCGTCCATGATTACACCTGCCGACACGGCTGCGGCTATGACTACGGCTTATGCTCCTGCTCAGACCACTGTCAATACCGGGGAAACTGCTGCTATGACTACTACGGTAATGAATTCACTTCAGATTGCCTGGCACTGGAATAGAATTAGAATAGATTGCTGTTTTTAAACGTTTTCATTGTTCTGATTCCATCCGTTATAGATTAGGCTACTGCCATCACTCAACTGACCAGCCAGATGATGTTGTTTTAAAAGTAATTAATCATTTATTTTGTTTCATTTCATTGTAGATTACTGCCACCATCCAACTACAACTACAACTACAACTCCACATTCAACAACAGCAGGTATTACGCAATGTTATGAGAATTATGCTTTTAAGTCATTTCGTCCATGACTGTGTCACGACACTATTATGACAGATATGTCATATGTCATATGTATAACGCAAACGTCAAGTAAAGTGGAACTGATAAATTAAACCAGTGTCCTATTAGAACATCATTTTATCCATTAAAGGTACACTGTGCAGGAAATGGTCAAAAAAGGTACTGCAACTAACCCAAATCCTGGATCCCACCTATTTTGACCCCTTTTGCTGGGGTAGTTTTGTTGTTACTGGTAAAAGTAAAAGTGTAAAAACATTTCCTCACTGTGCTACCTTTTCTGCCTTCTCACTCGCTAGCAGGGGCCAGAGCTTCGTCTAAGCTCCTGGGGTAAACACTGGTTGATATTCCTTGCAGATTCCCCTTCCCGAAATAACGTGGCTCATTGTCACCGTGAACGGTTAGGATGTTTAATGTCGTCTCCACACAAACATAGGCATAACAGTGGGCATGAAAAATAAAGAAGACCTAGCTTATCTCTGCTACCGCTGACTGACCCACTATCTCTCACGTAATCATACTGCCCCGTTACTGAACATTCCATTACCCATCATTCCATTACTAAAGCGCACAGACCCATTTCCTGCCACAACTGATATGTTAGGGTTAGCGATTGTTTTGGTTTGGGCACAATTTTTTTTTTAGCATTCTTTAGCTATTGTTAGGGTTAATATGAATGAAGGGGCCCCACAAAGATAGGAAGAGCCCCACAAGGGCCCCACAAAGACATTAAAGGGACACTGTGCAGGAAATGGTCAAAAAAAGTACCGGTACCGGTAGGTAGGTAGGTACCGGTACTGCAACTATGCTGATCATTGAAACTGGGCTGCCTATTGCCAAATTTGATCTTTACATGAAAGTTTACTAAGTAATAAACAAATATTTCCTAGTATGGCCCAAGTACAGTCATTTTTGCAGCTAAAAATGGCTATTTTTGTAAATTCAAAATGGCAGACCATGGAGAAGATCCCTGTTTTCATGTATGAAAAATGCAATTTTTCCAGCCATAATGAATACTTAGAATTTGATGGTGGTGGTACGTATTCATGAAAAAGGTCACATAAGTGAATGGGCAGCATGAATTCTGGAAATAAACAACTAAAAATCTCACACAGTGTCCCTTTAAAGGTTCCTCATTCTGTTGGTCTGGTGGCTGTGGCTATGACCTTGGCAGGTGGTATGGGGGCTGTGGCTATGACCTTGGCAGTTGGTCTGGTGGCTGTGGCTATGACCTTGGCAGTTGGTCTGGTGGCTGTGGCTGTGACCTTGGCAGTTGGTCTGGTGGCTGTGGCTATGACCTTGGCAGTTGGTCTGGTGGCTGTGGCTATGACCTTGGCAGTTGGTCTGGTGGCTGTGACCTTGGCAGTTGGTCTGGTGGCTGTGGCTATGACCTTAGCAGTTGGTCTGGTGGCTGTGGCTGTGACCTTGGCAGTTGGTCTGGTGGCTGTGGCTATGACCTTGGCAGTTGCTCCTGTCGAAGCTCATGGAAATTGTATTCTTGTGTATGGGGCAGCCGTGGCCTAGTGGTTAGAGAGTTGGTCTTTCAATCTAGGGGTTGCAGGTTCGAATCCCCCCTGACCTCTCCTTACATCTCCATCCATGGCTGAAGTGCCCTTGAGCAAGGCACCTAACCCCACATTGCTCCAGGGACTGTAACCAATACCCTGAAAAATAACTCTAAGTCGCTTTGAATAAATGAAAGCGTCAGCTAAGTGCAATGTAATGTAATATAATGTAATGTAATGTAATCTAATAATGTAATGTAATGACGACTGAGTGGAGGATAGACCTCTGCTTAGACATGACAAGCCAATGAATTACGTTATTATAACATTATTATAAAATGTAATGGGAATGATCAGTGTTTTCACATTTCTTTACAGGGGCAATCAACAATCTACGTTTGACTGGTAACAGTTCGTGTTCTGGGAGAGTGGAAGTGTATGCCCGTGGCCGCTGGGGCACTGTGTGTGATGATATGTGGGACCTAAACGATGCCAAAGTGGTTTGCAGACAGCTGGGCTGTGGAGCAGCCATAAGTGCACCACAACGTGCTCACTTTGGTCAAGGCAGCGGACAGATTTGGCTTGATGACGTTCGCTGCACTGGCAGGGAATCATCTCTGTCTCAGTGTCAACATATTGGTATTGGTAACCACAACTGTGGCCATCATGAAGATGCCTCAGTAATCTGTCAAGGTAAAGTTTCAATGATGTCTGTCACAACAAAATCATTCAAGTTCAAATTTATTTAGCCATGTCAACACTCAACAGTATAACATACAGTTGTTAGGAATGCTTTTTGGTGTGCTCACACGTACAACAATACAACTAAAGATACAAAACCAACGGGTATATGAAAGAAAAACAGGAGATACGCAATAGAATTGTACAGAATTTTAGTAACATTGATTTCCAATGCCAACTGTGACCAAAATATATGTAGCATAACAAAATATTGATGACTTAGTAAATACATGTCTGCTACTGTATATATACTTAATTTTATAAACCTCTTCCAGAGTCTCATCCGCCATGTGGAGGGGTCCTCAATGGATCTGGAACCTTCTCCAGCCCCTACTACCCAAACTATTACCATGACAACGCCTACTGTGTGTGGAGGCTGTCTGCTCCCTCTGGCCAGAGGGTTCTGCTGACTTTTACAGACCTGGAGTAAGTCACAGGAACACATTCACAATAATGTCTTTCACTGAGCAGGTGGTGTGGAAAGTGACTGACCATCACTGTCCATCTTCCCTATTTCTCGGATTGTTGTACCATTACTTGCATTATCAAAAAAATGTTATCGAAAGCTTGTCACATTCTTCTCTATTCAGGATCTGAGAAAGGCATTATTGTTGCAGGATGTCTTTACAGCTCCATGGTCTAACCAGTGCTTCAATTGCTTATCTGTTCAGGTTGGATCGCTGCTGTTCCTGTGATTACATCACTGTCTACGACGGCCCGTCCACAAGCTCCAGACAGCTGGTGAAGCTCTGCCACAACTCCTCCCAGACTGCCTTCCACTCCTCCTCCAACCACCTGACTGTGGTCTTCAGAAGTGACAAATCTGGAGTCAGTCGTGGCTTCCAGGCCGAGTTCATCAGCTCTCTGTCCTCTGACAACGGTTAGTAACACTGCATAGCCATACCTGAGGGTTCCTGTTCCATAACATCACTCTAGTTGAACTTAAAGTGATACTGTGCCATTTTGGAAATAAGCTTATTTTACACCTCCCCTTGAGTTACATAATTGAGTTTTATCTTTCTCCTGTACTTTCAACCGTTCTCTGAGAAGGCAGTGCAAATTTTACCTCCATGCTAGCAGTTAACATTGAGTCCTATGAGACCAGCTGGCGGCTAATTGGTCTCATAGGACTCCATGTTAACTGCTAGCTTGGATTTAAAATTTGCACTGCCGTACTCGGAGAATGGTTTGAAGTACAGGAGAAAAAAAACTCAATGGGCTAAAATAAGCTTATTTCCAAAAATGGGACAGTAACACTTTAAGTCCAACTTGTACATAATAACTATTCAATACCGTCTTTAGGTGAAATTCAGTGTTCAGGCGACAACATGAACATTGTCATCTCAAGAGCTTTCCTGCGCTCTAGGGGTTATGACAATGACTATGACCTGTACGTCAACGATGAGCACTGTAGACCTTCCAAAACCAGCAACCAAGTCATCTTCAACTTCCCCCTCAACCGATGTGGAACTGTCAGAAAGGTTTGGGACTTTATCATAACCTAATAACAAGACTACTATTGCTAGAGAGGTAGAGGATGTTCTCTCTCCTCTCTACCTCATTGCGCACGATTGTAGTATAACTTCTACATCTGAATAGTGAAAATGAAAGACATTCTACTATACTCCCTTGCAGGGTGCGATTTGTCAGAAAACCAGAAGGGGGGATATGTTTCAGATTTCAAGCCATATCAATGGAGTTACATTAAACTATGATTAAAAATGCAGAAAAAAGTGACAATATCAAAACCAGAAGAGGGGACAATCCCCCCTCCCCCCATTCCCCCCTACAAATCGCAGCCTGCTCCCTTGCCATCTTTACAATGAAATATGCAAATGGTAGTGATTTAGGGTTGGGATTATGAACATGCATGAAGTAAATAATAGAAGTCCGCAACACTGTTAATGCTCCCAGTGATTAAATCAATTAACAGTGTTGCTCCCAGTGATTAAATCAATTAACAGTGTTGCGGACTATTTTTTACTTCAGTTACTTTATTTTGTCCAGCACCTGTACCACTGATGTGCGCGCATTCTCTACCTCCATTATGAACAAGCATGGCATGAGTCGCATGACAAATCCACTCCCTTCTCTGTTCAGGTCAAAGGTGGTCAGGTGATCTACCATAACGCAGTGCGGGCGTATCGAGCCAACGCTGGGGAGATCACACGCCAATCAACATTCATGCTGTCTGCCGTCTGCCACATGGATTCCGACTCTGTGTCACAGACAAAGTACATCGCCCACGAGAAACCTAATTTCACCATCACTGGAACAGGGCGTTACAACACCACTATGGCTTTCTACGCTTCGTCCAGCTTCCGCCAGCAAGTCCATGACAGACCCTACTATGTTAAACTCAATGAGAATGCGTATGTGCAGGTGAGTCTGAGGAGACCTGATAGCAGTCTGGTCGTCTTCCTGGATACCTGCGTGGCCTCCCCAAATCCAGACGACCATGCCAATCACCGCTCCTATGACCTCGTTGTGAACGGGTAAGACTCACCTTCAATTTCACTATTCACTAGTTGAGCAGGTGACATGTCTTTAATGAGCAAATGTGGTCTTGCTGTTTCACCCTTCCAGGTGTCCCAGAGATGGCACATACCGTGACTACACAAATGGCACCCAGCCTTATGCAAGGTTCTCCTTCCAAGCCTTCAAGTTCCTGCGGACCCAAAATACTGTGTACTTGCAGTGCAACGTCCTCATCTGCCCTGCCAACGACGACAAGTCCCGCTGTCGCCAGGGCTGCCAGAGACGCAAGGCCCGAAGCCTGGCCTCCACCGGACACCACACTGACACTTTGGTCCTGGGACCCATCAAGCTCAGAGGTAGAGTAGAGTAATTTCTCGGGAAACTCCCTAATTTTGACTCATTTCCCGCTTTCTTTCCGATTTGATATTTTTCCCAGAAATATCCTGGATTTTACACATTATCAAAAAACCCTGTCGGTCCAGTAATTATACCCGCGGCACTGTCAGTTGGCCCAACGAGCCACACCCCCTCTTGAAGAGAGAGACCGAGCGGGTCTTGCTTATCAAGCTACCTGCCAGTAGATTTTATGCCAGATGCCACCAGGAATTGAATTTCCTTGAAAATACGAGCTGTCTCGAACTCCGTAGTGCTTGTGTGCCCACTCTTTGCCTCAAGCCATGAGTTCATACAACGCATATGGTAAACAGCCTCGGAACAGCGAATCATGCGATTAACCTAATCACAACCTGCACCAGCACAAAGTTTTGCACGAGCAGACAACAAAGAAACTCATGGCGCTCATTTCATTGTTTTGTTTTCATTCCGTTGTTTTTCCACGTCCTATATGCTCATTTAAAATGTGTGGTGGGGGGTTTCAGACAGGACTCTCTTTGCACACGCGTTGTTGACCAGTAGAACGCATCATCCGATCCATCTCTGTCATCCCTTTGACTGTCAGAATTTAAATATTGGGATTTTCCCGAATTTGGGAGCTCAAAGTTGACAGGTATGGTAGTAGAGTAGAGTAGATTAGAGTAGAGTAGAACAGAGCAGACTAGAGTAGAGTAGTGGAGTGGAGTAGAGTAGAGTAGAGTAGAGTAGAGTAGAGTAGAGTAGAGTAGAGTAGAATAGAGCAGACTAGAGTAGAGTAGAGTAGTAGAGTAGTAGAGTAGAGGAGTAGAGTAGTGTAGAGTAGAGTAGAGTAGTAGAGTAGAGTAGAATAGAGCAGAGTAGAGTAGTAGAGTAGAGTAGAGTAGAGTAGTAGAGTAGAGTAGAATAGAGTAGAGTAGAGTAGAGTAGAGTAGAGTAGAGGAGTAGAGTACAGTAGAGTAGAGTAGAGTAGAGTACAGTAGAGTAGAGTAGAGTAGAGTAGTAGAGTACAGTACAGTACAGTACAGTAGAGTAGAGTAGTAGAGTAGAGTAGAGTACTTGGCATTGCAGTGCGTGACCAAAGAAGCAACAAGAGATAAGCATGATTGCTGAGTCATGAATCAGCTGTTTCCTCCTAAATTCAGTGCGTGAAGTAGAAAGCAATAGTGTACAACCACCACCAGCACATTTGATTGGATGTCACGACACCGTGACTCCGCTGTTTCCTCCACAACACACCTTGAAATATCTTTGTGAAAAAACACGGCCGTGGCATTACAATCTGACACCGTCCGCACCAATAATGCAGTATTATCTGCATGCCGATTGGATTTCGTTTCATCCCGAGGTGTAATTTGTAAAATATTTGAACAATAAAGTTGTGGTTACTCCCAGAAAATCGTCTGTTGAAGTGTCATATCCCTAACAAAATTTTCGCGCGGATTTCATTCCATAGCCTAGTGGTATTCACGCTTGCATCCCAATGGGAAAACAGAAGCCACATCGGTTCGAATACACATGGTTGCAGTGCCACAATTTTGGAAATATCTGGCAGAAATAGATAATTTATGTTGTGCATTACCAACACACACGTGCAGCCAAGGGAAAATGTGTTACACTGTAGGGTCCAAAACACGATTTCACGAGTTGTTGTCAACATGCTGCACACTGGTTTCGAACCCGCGTAGCTCGCGTCTTCCCATTGATAGGAAAGCGTAAATACCCCTAGGCTATGAAATGAAATTCGCGCCAAAAATATTTAAGTACTTGACACGTAAGCCAGCGCATTTCCGGGAGTAACCAATACTTTCTTATCTAAATATTTCACAAATTACACATCGAAATGAGACGCAATTCAATCGGTATACAGCTAAAAGTATATTATGAGTGTGGGATTCATCAGATTCCAAGGATATGACGTTTTTTTTTCACGAACAAATGACATGACGTGAATTTGTGTTCTGAACACTCTCGCAGCTGTATCATCACTTTGTGTGCATGTCGATTGATTTTCATCGCTTTTGCACCACAGGATTAAAAGATATTGACACATTTGGGGTCAAATATGTACTACAAGTTTAGCTAATGGGTGGAGTCACACTCTGAAGTAGACTAGCGCTGTGTGTTACTTGGAGTGGCTGAGGTGATGTCTGGACTCAATGGATCTACTCCAGCTGTACTTCAACTTCACTGTCCAGATACGGATAGGAGGCACCTCACTTTCAAAGTCACCACTACTTCAGAGTGCACATTACTCCAAGCAGTAGTTACTTTGTGTGCTAACGTTCGAGACACAAGAGTTAGCAACTTTTATAGTATTTACTATGCAACATTGCTAACAGACTAGCTACTTCGCACTTTGAGAATCGCACCCCAGTACAGTAGAGTAGAGTATCAGTTTTCAATCCAGAGGAGAAATTAAGGTATCCAGTAGCAAAGCTCTGACAACCTGGGGTACGTTTCTCCAACGTTAGCATCTTTCTACAGATGTACTATGTAGTTATCTACTTACTTCAAGGCGAAATACGTGCATTTCTCGAAACCTTACCATTCCAACAGTAAGCCCAAAGTAGTGTGGCTACTTTCCTGAGTCCACACTGCTACTTACTTTCTTGGCATTGCAGTGCGTGACCAAAGAAGTAACAAGAGATAAGCATGATTGCTGAGTCATGATTCAGCTGTTTCCTCCTAAATTCAGTGCGTGAAGTAGAAAGCAATAGTGTACAACCACCAGCAGCACATTTGATTGGATGTCACGACACCGTGCCTCAGCTGTTTCCTCCACAACACACCTTGTAATTTCTTTGTGAAAAAACACGGCCGTGGCATTACAATCTGACACCGTCCGCACCAATAATGCAGTATTATCTGCATGCCGATTGGATTTCGTTTCATTCTGAGGTGTAATTTGTAAAATATTTGGACAATAAAGTTGTGGTTGCTCCCGGAAAATCACCTGTTGAAGTGTCATGACCCTAAAAATATTTGCGCAGATTTTATTACATAGCCTAGTGGTATTCACGCTTGCATCCCAATGGGAAAACAGAAGCCACGCTGGTTCGAATCCCACATGGTTGCAGTCATAGGCGCCGACTTTTGTTTTTGCCCGTGGGTGCTCGCGGTTCCCAACCGGGGGTCGCGACCCACATAATGTCCCGTTTGTTTGCCATGCCTTGCTTTTTTCCAATAATATAACTGTTTCATGAGTTGGTTACTTTATTTGAATGGGTAGGCTAAATAATAATTGTAGGCCTATCCTATTTATTTTCCATGTGGGTGTCAAATCAATAGGCCTATTTTAAAATAAAATCGCCTATATTTTAATTGAAAATTGAACATTACAATCATGAAGGCCTATAAATTGAACGCAAAGCTCAGGCCACGTTTGCTGGTGCCTCTAGTCGGCATTATGAATAAAGGTGCCAGCTGCCTACACTGACCTAAGATCACACATCATCCTTTTCCTTAATAAAATGAAACCATGCATGATGTAAGTGTTGTATTGAGTAGGCCTACATTTTTACCAAGCATAGCAGTAGCCAGACTGCGTCCAAACAGGATATCAATAAAGAACAACAGCAAGGCGTCCTCATTGAATTCAGACTGGCGTTCAGCCACGCACTTTAGATTTAGCACATGAACGCAGCGTTCATATTACACACAAATAACTAAGCCAAGGTATTACGTGTGTCACAGAAATATGTTGAAATGTTCGAGTCCGACAATGCGGCATGTGTGGCCACTTCATGTTAGCTATGTTCAAACTAGGCTACTCAGTCATCATGACTAAAGCCAACAGTGCTAGAGGCCAGAAAAGCTAAATAAAATGGCAAAATCATCCAACAGCGCACAATAAAAGTATGGATATGTCGAGAGTAGACTCAACTTGATCATCCCAGCACTTAGACCCAGAGTAGAGAAAAATGACCATAACAGATCGGCACACGGCGGTGCTACACATGGGATATCGCAGGATGATATGACAGCGACTTACCATTTTGAAGACTAAACTTTCCGACTGCAAACCTTTGTCTGTAAGAAGTCCTAGCTTGTAGGTCAACTGAAAAGCAGGTTTAGATCCTTCCATAACTTCCATAACTTGTGAAATAATGCAATATAACCAAACAGCTTCACCTGTGATAGAACTCAACTTCTGAACCGTTTGCAGACGCTAAACTGTTCTGAAAACTCATGTCGGGCATTTTCAGTCTAGATTAGTCCACGAGGCATTTAGAGCGACAATGAAGCCTTCAACGGGATTTTACTAATGTAATATGAACGTTTCTGTATCTAACAACATGTTTTATCAATGTCTGCTATCTTGAAGAGGTCTGCTATCATCATAAGGACTGATACCATTGAGGGGCGTCATCAAGGACATTGGGTGAAAGCCCTGTATGCCATATGGTCAATCCAACACCGTTTCTATGGTTACTGTCTGATTGTGTAGAAGAGCAACGCACCACAGAGGGAAAAAGGATCGGCGCGTGAAGCCTATCTTACGTTACAAGATGACAAATTATAATACCTTACGTTACAAAATGATAGTTATAGGCCTAATGCAAACGCCATTTCATCTTTAAACTTCTCTCGCGAATAATACTGCTTTAGTGCTCGAGTTTGTCCGTGGGTGCTCGATGGGTGCCACAGATTACCGTGGGTGCCCACCGATTCCCGTGGGTGCCCGGGCCCTGGAGCACCCACGGTTTCGGCGCCTATGGTTGCAGTGCCACAATTTTGGAAATGTCTGGCAGAAATAGATAATTTATTTTGTGCATTACCAACACACACGTGCAGCCAAGGGAATATGTGTTACACTGTAGAGTCCAAAACACGATTTCACGAGTTGTTGTCGACATGCTGCACACTGGATTCGAACCCGCGTGGCTCGCGTCTTCCCATTGATAGACAAGCGTTAATACCCCTAGGCTATGAAATGAAATTGGCACCAAAAAATATTTCACAAATTACACATCGAAATGGGACGACATTCAATCGGTATACAGCTAAAAGTATATTATTAGTGTGGGATTCATCAGATTCCAAGGATATGACATTTTTTTTCACGAACAAATGACATGACGTGAATTTGTGTTCTGAACACTCTCGCAGCTGTATCATGACTTTGTGTGCATGTCGATTGATTTTCAGCGCTTTTGCACCACAGGATTAAAAGATATTGACACATTTGTGGTCAAATATGTACTACAAGTTTAGCTAATGGGTGGAGTCACACTCTGAAGTAGACTAGCGCTGTGTGTTACTTGGGGTGGCTGAGGTGATGTCTGGACTCAATGGATCTACTCCAGCTGTACTTCAACTTCATTGTCGAGATACGGATAGGAGGCGCCTCACTTTCAAAGTCACCACTACTTCAGAGTGCACATTACTCCAAGCAGTAGTTACTTTGTGTGCTAACGTTCGAGACACAAGAGTTAGCAACTTTTATAGAATCTACTATGCAACATTGCTAACCGACTAGCTACTTTGCCTTTGAGAGATGCACCCCTGGTCCCTGGGCTCAAAGGTGAAATGCCAGCTGGTTTAAATGTAGATACTAACACATTTATTACTTATGCCCAAAGTATTTTATAACCTGTAAACTTGTGCATTCCTTGTTGAACACAGTCAACTGTAAATATGAGAACTCCATACAAATCCCCTGTGTATTTGGCTCTTGGGTAGAAGAATAGAAGTACTGCATATTTTACTTGGTGTGTGTGTGTGTGTGTGTGTGTGTGTGTGTGTGTGTGTGTGTGTGTGTGTGTGTGTGTGTGTGTGTGTGTGTGTGTGTGTGTGTGTGTGTGTGTGTAGATCCTGAGAAGCCTGTGGCGAAGCAGCTGGAGGACTTGGTGGCAAAGACAGACGCCTGAAGAACCCACTGATGATGTCATCAGCCCAAACTAATCAATCATCTCTTCTCCTTCTCAACTTTCTACTTATCATAGCTGTCACAGAGAGACTGTGCTGATGTTAGGATTGTCGTTCTTCCTGTCTATTTATTTCAAAATGATTATTAAAGCTTTCCAAAAGGTAACAAGCTGATTGTGTGTATTTTCTGCCAGTGTTGGTGATCCACTACTAAATCATTGAAGATGAAAACAATTTATCTAAAAGGGATGTCTAAACATGTAGCAGTCACTGCAGTTTCTAAGTCATATGACAGACTTATGTTGGGGACGGTCAATAGACCGTAGACAATAGAAGAGTTAATTTGCAAACCGTTTTTGAGTTTTGGATCTTATTGTTGAAAATGACAATGAGGACCGTCCTCATCACCTATGTGTGAATTCTTGCCATTCAAATATTTTGAGAACATACTTTTTCAACCTACAGCTCCAGGCCTTTTTATTAGAATACCATGAAAAAGTTGATTTATTTCCATAATTCCATCAATAATGTTAAACTGTCATGGATTGTAGATTCATGGCCCAGTTTTTTAACTATTCCAATCATTATTTTTTTTCTTTTTATATATGTTAGCCTTCCAGCTCAAAAAACCCATGAATTGGGGAATTCGCATTATTAGAATATTGTTATAAAATCACATTTTTCTTCATCAAAATTCGGGTCACATTATATCAGTTGAAATGTGGTACTTTCTACATAACATGCAATGGTCAATACTTGGTTAGGACATTCTGTCTTCATAATGGCCATGATGCGTTTAACATTGAAGTCAATGGAAAAACAGTGCATGGCAGTTATGGAAGCCCAGATATCCTTGATGCTTAGCTGTATATTTTGAGAACATACTTTTTCAACCTATATAAATTGGAATGCCCAATACAAAAATGCCAATTTCCCAACCTTCTACAAAATGGAGATACACTGTTTTGCATATAAACTGTCCATGCCATTTCATAGATTCATGATCCTTATCATCTCCTGGAAAAATTAATCACTTTGGCAAAGTATTATCAAAATCATTTCATAGTACATGGATATGGGTTTGGTATGTAGATACACAAACTATATCAGGCACGTGCAGAGCATAGTTGCCCACGGTCAATGCCGGGGTGGCCATTATAACTATCGGGAGATTTCCCGGCCCAAAATTCGGGTGTGGCCCGTTGGACCATGAGGAAATATTTTTAAATTTCTCACTTGGGTTATTCTAAATGCAATGGTCACTTGTAGTCTGCATAAATATTCACTATGACAGCGCAGCCACCGGCAGCACCACAGCAGATTATTAAGGTGCAACCATCTAGGCGCCAAAGAGTCCATGGGGAGGCGCGGCGAAATGCGCGAAGAAAGGTGCACTTGAAATCTGCGTGTAGCTTAATAATAGTCAAATTAAATGCATCCCTTTCTACTACCTCAACCACAACAGAAGTCGGCGATGAGGAGTCAGAAACGTATAGGAACAGGACAGTGTATGGGGTATAATTCAACTCATCTTTACTTTCTTAAAATAATATTTTAAGTTCGTGGCAATTGGCGTTATTTGGAAGCGACTTGAGAGCCCAGACATGGCGCGAGCACTGGAGAACCGCCGTGGCGTGTGCTTAACCCGATTTGTATTATTGAAGAAAAGCAAACGAGCGATTAAAAGGGGAAAGAGAGCGAGCGAGAGAGAGAGCGACGGAATGATGAAGCAAAGCGCAGGTAGGATTAAAGAAAGCAAAGGTGAAGTGACAGCTCATGCCATTACTCCCTCCCAAGCATTGCATGGAATGCCTCGCGATAAAAAATCTGTATAGAATAGAATAGAAAGCCTTTATTGTCGGTATACAAAGTATGGTTTGTAATGAACCTTTTGAAAGCTTCAGTTAGTTTTCAAACGTCGGAGGGAACTTGGATGTCACTTGACGCACTCACAATCAGCTCGACAAGTTTTGAATCCTAATGGCCACATATAGGCCTAGTAGCATGACAGCAGTGCGCATGTGAATAGGCTCAATAATAAGTCCAGTAACACAAGTAATAGGGTGACAACGACAATCTTGGCATGCATGTTTGCAAATGAAATGTGAATAAAACGTTTGGTGATGTGACAGTTGCGACGAGAATGTGAGAGGGGGGATAAATTGATATGATATCTCAGCGGGCGTTACTAACTTCACGGCTCTGTGTGAGTCCAAGAATACGCTCAAGCAAGGCTACAAATGCAGGGTGACTTTTTGCTGCTATCGGTCTTTTGTAGGCAACCCGACATCGAACAGCTTTGCGCATCAAAGGCGTGTCGCCATTGTTTTTTTTTCTCCAAGTCAACAGTATTTGTCAACTGTTCTTGACAAGGAAGCAATGATTTGGATAGGCCTTCTGTAATTACTGTAAAAGCATTCATTAAAATGGCCATATTATGGGTAGCCTATTTTAAAAGAAATACAATTTAATAAGAATGAAAAAACATGTATTGGGGATATCAATTGTTATTGAATCTGAAATTCATTTTGCATCCCTGAACAAGACAAGTAAGGACAAGACAGCCTACATGTGGGCCTAACACCACGGGACTATTGCACATTAGTAGGCCTACCATGCATGTGGAGCATCAGACAAGCAGAACATGGAGCCTGACTCCACAGTAAACCACACTCACATCCACAGATACATGCAAGTTGTTGAGAACTTTTTTGTGATGGCAAATGCAGTTTGATTGGTCAAATAACTCATGTTCAAATACAAATATAGCTTTTCTTTTTTTGTTGTCATAGCCTAGGCCTATTTGTTTCAATTTGAATTAGCCTACACTTTGTAAAGTTAAAGTTTTCTGTTAACTTGACAATATACTCTAGGCCCCTACTTTAACATGAGTCCAATAAAATGCATTGTGAGTGATTTTCCATATCAAAGTGGCCTAGATGTGAATTAAAATCCCGGCCTGATTACAGGGCCCACTCCGGGCCTGCGCGCAGCTCTACATGGGAGGGAGGGGTGAGCAAGCATGCATGCGATGCGACCAGGGCAGAGACGCAAAATATGTCGAAGATGTCGTGGGAGTAGAGCGACTGCCCTGGCGGCCTGAGGTGAGCTGGAAACATAGCAGACTACACAGTAGCCTATTAGCCTACATTACATGACCACAATTAATGCCTCTTAAAGCCGATGTCGAGTTTAGGACGTTTAGTG
This sequence comes from Engraulis encrasicolus, assembly GCF_034702125.1. NCBI lineage: Eukaryota > Metazoa > Chordata > Actinopteri > Clupeiformes > Engraulidae > Engraulis > Engraulis encrasicolus. Next base: position 47,851,346 of record NC_085880.1, on the reverse strand, counting down.
ATCAAATAATCTGACAGCCGGTGTGCCACGTTCAGATATTGGGGAAAAACGACAACCAGCTAGCTTGCAGTCATTGTCAATGTTTTACATGGCTCAGGTTGTTTTGTGGAAGGCTAACCCAACTAAGAAACATGCAGATGACATGTCGTTTTATCAAGCAAGAGAGAACTTAAGGGGGTAGGCTAGCTAAAGGAAGCACATCTCTGGAGTTGGCTGCGAAAAAAAAATGAGCAGGTGCAGGTGAGGCAGCGCATCTTTTTCAGGATTGTAGAGGTTTGATCTTGGTGAGACTGCTTGGAAAGTGCTTTTTCTTACGCTGATATATTCTCCGACCCAAAGATAGGCCTACTGTTTCCACTGTCAATGTCCATGTAATTGAAATAAATCCACTCCACATGATAACTGACGTTTACTGTTCTCAAGACATAGGCCTACAAAATGTGCATGAACTAACTAAAATATCTGTAATGAAAATAAAAGGTTATAAAGTCTGCGAGAAGCTCGGAGCTTCAGAGCAACAGATAAGAACTGGTCGCTCCCACGCCACGGTTCTTTGCGATCTGAAATGAAAGCCGGCTCGTCAATTCTTAAAGCGACAGTACACATTTTTAATATAGGCTACAAAAGACCCAACAAATGACCTAAACCTGTGAATTCTTATTGTTTTAGCTTTCCTATATAATATTCATCATTTTAATCATGGAATATGCATATTAATGAAATTTCAAATTCAAATTAAATGATCTTTTTAACCATTTTTAAACTATTTCTATTTATTATAACTTAAAGTCTACTTTGGCTGCTACAAGGATTATAAAGATGACAGTGGGTTAATTGATTAAGCATCCTCATATTTAGCCTATTAATTTACTCATAATTTCATTTCATTTAAGATGAGAATGACTCAGAGCCACAGACCTCTGCACATAGGGCAGGTAGGCATAAGACTGATCATCTCTGTGACTGATAAGTTACAGGTTTAAAAACTATCAAGGCTTTTTCTCATAAATTTCATTTAATTTAGGGACAGCCACATACCACACATGAGGAAATGTGGATCAGGAGACATTTAGGGCAGGTGGGCATAAGGCTGATCAACTCTGATATGATCAATAGGTAGGCCTACATGTTTAAAAACTAGCATGTTAAGCTTATATCATATGGTATGCATTCAAGATACTATACAATAAAATAATATTAATAATTATGACAATAATATACTACTTCTACTACTACTACTAAAAATAATAATACCAATGGTGCAGTTTCCTAAAAATTTCTGAAGGCCGCTCATTGTTGATGTTTTTTTTTTTTTTTTTTTGGGGGGGGGGGGGTTGCCCTTTCTTCAGGTTAGAGCAACTGCCCTTTGAAATTCCTGTGCACGTCCCTGAACTATATGATACTAGTTCTCCCACGATACCTAATGAGTAAGTACACTGCAATGAAAGCCCCCTTAAAATAAAGTGTTAATCTCATTCCTTGTTTAAGATTTTGGAAAGCCAATGAACAATTTCACTCAGTTTTTCAGGACACTTACAAATAGACTGTGGGTAAGTTCATTGAAAGTAGCGGTTGGCAACATCATTTTTACTTACATAAACTCCTGACAACCCATTAATGTATTATATTTTGGCTGTTGCCATCCTCAAAATGTCCGCTTTGACAAATGTAAAAAAGATGTCAACAAATACATCACGTCACCCAACGCAAAGACAATTAGCCAAAGCAGCTAGCGTGCGCATGCCACATAGTCCTCTCAGTTGAGATAAACTTACAACAAATCAGGGGTGCATTTCTCGAAACCAAAGTTGCTTACTACATTAGCTACTTTGTTGTTTTCAATGCATTTTCCCATTGGCAACTACCGAAGTTGCTAACAGCTTCTCTTTTGAGAAATAAACCCCTGCTCTTTTCAAGTCTATGCGCAATTACATTTTCCCTGAAACTTTCAGAAGTGCTCTTTTTTACTGTTACTCTTCGGTTGCTAGACCTTCATTAGGCAGTGAGAGAGAAATGGCAAAAAGAATAATAATAATAATAATAATAATTGTATTTGTATAGCACTGTGTCATACAAGGCATGTAACTCAAAGTGCTTAACAAATGGGAAAAAACATTGTTAGAGATAGATTTAAAAGGAGAGGAGAGATAGATTTAAAAGGAGAGGTATAGAGGAGAGGCAGAAAAAGCAGGAAGGCAGAGGAAGAAGAGATAGACAGAGAATGTAGAGTCATAAGGTCAACGTAGGTTAGGACCAGGATTCTTAGATGTGTAAGGTCCATAGTGGCTGGGCCTATCATAAGTCATAGATAGTCGCACAGAGATTGGGCGCTCAGGTGCGGGCACCTGGTCGCATCAGGGGTGAGGAAAAACTCCCTTTCACTTGATTCATAGTTTGTGAGGGGGAAAAAAAAGCTCAGTGAGGTCTGAGAAAAAAGACCCCCTGTAGTCAGGAAGAAACCTCAGGCAGAGACCAGCGGCCACCTAGGGGAGCCCCCTGCCAGGGCTGGATTGCGAGTAGTAAGGGCGCTGCGGCGGCTGGGACACTATGACGTCCTTGGCAGCTAGGAGTTGGCAAGGATGAAGAGGTGGGTCTTCAGCTGCTTCTTAAAGGAGTCGACGGAGGTGGCTGATCGGATCTCGATGGGGAGGGTGTTCCATCTCTTGGGCGCATAGCAGGCAAACGCGGCGTCGCCGATCTTCTTCTGCGGGGGGGTGGGGGTCCTTAGCAGCTTGGCATCAGTGGACCTGAGAGCTCGAGCAGGGGCATAAAAAGAGAGCATGTCTGAGATATAGCTAGGGGCAAGTCCATTTAATGCTTTAAATACTGTGAGCAGAATCTTAAAGTCGATTCTGTATGAGACAGGTAACCAGTGCAGGTCTGCCAAGACAGGAGAGATGTGCTCTCTCATTCTGGTTCTTGTTAGGATTCTTTGAATGAGTTGCAATTTGTCAATTAATTTTTTTGGGAGACCAGAGAAAAGAGCATTGCAGTAGTCTATCCTACTGGTGACAAAGGCATGAATAAGTTTCTCAGCGTCTTGTCGGGGGGTCAAGCCACGCACTTTGTTGACATTTCTAAGATGGAAAAAAAACAGATTTTGTTATCTTGTTGATGTGAGACTCAAAGCTCATATCCGAGTCTATGACCACACCTAGGCTAGTAACCTTATCTTTAATGTGTATGCTTAGGTCGGAGTTTTGCACGTTTTTTCTTAGGCCCAATGAGCAACACTTCAGTTTTATCTTCATTTAATTTTAGGAAGTTACTGTTCATCCAATCTGTAATGGCAGACATGCATTTAGTCAAGGCATGAATGGCAGTGGTTTGGCTAGGCTCGACAGAGATATATAGTTGAGTGTCATCGGCATAGCTATGAAAATCAACATTGTGCTCTCTGATGATGGAGCCCAGGGGCACACATATAGAGAGAGAAGAGGGAGAGGGCCCAAGCAACTACCCTGAGCAACTCCAAAAGGCACATCATACTTGTTGGAGACGTATTCTCCGATGGTGACAAAAAACTGTCTTCCTGTAATATATGTTTTGAACCACTCTAAGACGTGACCGGATAAGCTACCCAAGATTCAAGGCGGTCAATTAGTATGTTGTGATCTATCGTGTCAAAGGCGGCACTGAGGTCGAGGAGGATAAGTGCTGAAACTTTGTTTGCGGCAGTGTTGAGCCTAAGATCACTTATTATTTTGGTTAGTGCTGTTTCGGTGCTATGGTTGGCTCTGAAGCCTGATTGGAATTTTTCCAAGATATCATTCCCAGCCAGATGTTGATTAAGCTGTTTAAATACAACTTTTTTTCCAGTATTTTGCTTATAAAGGGGAGGTTTGATATAGGTCTAAAGTTGTTTAAAGAATGTTGATCTAAATCAGTTTTTTTTTTTGAGAAGAGGCTTTACCATGGCTGTTCTGAGTGAGCTTGGAAAAATGCCTGTAAGCATAGAGGTGTTAACAATTTGCAGTAAAGGTGCTGCTAAGCAACCAAGTATGTTTTTTTTTTAGCAGATATGTGGGGATCGCGTCAAGGCTGCAGGTAGACTGCTTACTTTCCCTGACTATTTTACAGAGGTCGTCCTCTGTAATTGGACAAAACTTTTGGAAGCTCTCAGGTCTCCTAGGGGGGTTTAACCCTCCCCTCGGTGTACTGCCTGAGTGGGCGACAGAGGTCAGATGCCTTCTCTAATGTCGGCAATCTTTTTATTAAAAAATCTAGCAAATTCCTCGCACTTGGCATGTGATGCTGCATTTAGGTTGTTATTGCTATGTGTTGGATTAAGCAGGTGGTCAATAGTGGAAAAAAGAACTTTCGCATTATGCTGGTTGTCTGTTATGATTTTGGAAAAATATGCTTTTCTCTCTGAGCGTACCGCATTATTGTAGGAGGAGATCTCATCCCTAAGGGATTGTCTGTGGACTTCTAATTTAGTTTTCCTCCAAAGACGCTCGGTTACTCTGCATTTTCTTTTTAAGGCTCTAAGAAAACGTTCTCTCAGAAGAAAAGACCAGAAAGGTGACCTGGGTGAATTATTCGCCAACTGCAAGAGAATTGTTGACTGATAGCTTCAGCAATTTATGTCCAATGCCATGAGACTTTGCACTGCACACGGTCGCACCACTGGTAAGTCACCCTCTAAATTGGAGATAAATTGGTATTTACTTTGGAGTTGTGTGGGGAACAAATAAACAGGAGGAGATAAATGCCTCTTTTCCACTGCCGGTTTGCTGGTATGCCTACAGCTCGACAAAGCGTGACTCGGCCACCACTTTTTGCTTTTTTGATTCGATACGGCACAGCTCAATCGTAAAGCAAAAAGTGGCGGGAGACAGGGCTGGACTGACAGTATGGCATGCTGGGCATTTTGACGGGGGGCAATCGCTATTCCGACATAGCGCTATTCCGACATGCCGCTATTACAACATGCCGCTATTCCGACACTTTTTATCCCCACGCGAGCAGTGTGCCATTGCAATTGGGTTAGGGTTAGGGTTTAGGGTTAAGGTTAGGGTTAGGGTTAGGGATAGGCCTATAGGCTACTTAAAAAAGATGTCGGAATAGCGGCATGTAGGAATAGCGGCGGACGGTGGAAAACGTGTCGGTATTCCGACAATAGACATTAAAGGGACAGTTTGGTCAATTTCAACATACAGTTGTATTGCTCACGCTACCCTTGACTTGTCAGTACCTGGTGATGCCACATTTTTCGGCTCAGCCCTTTCCGAGATATGAGCAATTCTAATGGGGGCAGCGTTTGTTTACATTTTAAAAAAATGAAACATAGGCCAACTCCAAATATTTTCACAAAAGGTAGTGGTGTTTGCTAGTTGTCTGCTGATGTTTTAAAACTTTTGGATGTTTTTGGGAATAAATAAAAATGTTTTTTTGAAATGTAAACAAAGAGCTGCCCCCATTACAATGACCAGGATCTCGGAAACGGCTGAAGAAGAAGAAAAAAAAATCTCAGGCACTGACAAGTCCAGGGTAGTGTGAGCATTACAACTGCATGTTGAAATTGACCAAACTGTCCCTTTAACGTCGGAATAGCGACATGTCGGAATAGCGCCACGTAACCCATTTTGACGGCCCTCGGCCAGGGCGGTTCCAGGGGGTGGCATTATTGCCGGAGATATGATATGCCTGCCCAGGTGCCCCCTCAGATATAAAAGACTTTAGCACGCAAAAAACGCGTTTCGTGCCCATGAAATCTCGATTCAACAAAACATCATTTTTTCCCCACACACTCTTTGATGCATGTTTGTATAGACATCATGGCTGTGAACAGGGACATGTGGGGTACCATTCGAAAGCTTACATTCTCCTCTTCCCAATGGTATGTATGATATTCAGCATGACAACAATGACACATAGAAGCAGAGGTGTGCTTTTGTATCCTGAGGAAGATAAAGTCTTAGAGAAAATGCACTGTATTGCATCCATTTGGTTTTCCTTTTCCAAGTTGAATGTGTACCAATGGAGATTTGTAGGTATATGCCTATGCTCTATAGTCTATGTGCGCAGGGCCGCTGACAGCTTTGGCTGGGCCCGGGACAATATTTTTTGAATGGGCCCCCTTAACAACAGTGAAAATACACCACAGACTCTCACATGAGTATCATCACTAGCCTATGTCTGAAATTACTCTTTAAAAAAAAAAAGTCATGGTACCAAAGCCTCACAATGATGCATGCAATTCCATAATCTAAACCATTTTACCATTTTGAAAACATAACATTGTTCTATCCATGCAGTCTAGCCTACATTTATTTTAAAAAGAAACAAAATAGATAGGATTCTCATTCCTATTAATAACACAAGTGTAGCATAAGTGTAATTTGGCAATTTGAAGGCTTGCACAACAAAACTCTGACTCAGAAGGAGTCACCGTTTGCTAAACTGACTTCAAGTGACGTGTGATGACAGTGAGCAAGTGAACAGAAACACACAGGCAGAGTGTGCTGCTGTGCTCCCTCGTCAACGTCTCCCCACAGCAGGAGTAACACAGGAACATGTCAATTTACAGAAAAATATGCACAACGAATCTACACTGTATTTCTCCTCACAAAGTTAACAGGTTGATAATTTGTTAGCATCTGTGCTAAGCAGAGATTTAGCAATAGCGTTGCATAGCACTGTTTAAAAAGTTGGTTTTCTATTGTGTTCATCCGTGTGATAAATATATCGATTTGTTTTGATGGGCTACATGGAGATTAATGTTAAACTTTATGGTTAATTCCTGAGACATTTTATTCCTCCTGTAAATTCGGCTCATGTTTAAGGCCAAAATATTCACTGGCATGTGCTATTTGCTGTCTTTGTGGTGGAATGGTGCTGTTGGTGATTCTGTAGAGTAGCCAGTGAGTAGCCACTAAGCACATTATTGTTACTACAAATAAATACCGGTATTTCAAAAAGATGCTTTTGCACACCTCTGTGGTTGGGCTGGTGGGGTTGTGATTCAAGTGTAAAGAAATCCTGCACACTGTCCATTCCACCAACAAACTTAAATACAACATTGGTTAGTGGAATGGACAGTGTGCAGGATTTCTTTACACCTGACTACCAATAAATATATATTTGGATATTACGTTTAAGTATTCTATTATTTGTTGTTAATAATTTATCCCTCTGTTCTTGTCTAGTCAAGCCAGATTGTTGAGGCAGAAGTTAACTACTTCTGAAGCAAGACACTCCAAACCCAATAGTGAAGGTCTATGTGCCTATCATAGTGAATAGGTATGTGCCCCCCTCTCTTTGTGAGTGTTCATCCCCAGCTGCTAGGGGCTCTCTTCTCTCAACTTCCAGGTTTTCTGCCAGCTTACATGACCAATCATAGCTTCATTTTAAATAAACAATTGAAGGTGAAGTCACTGCACGTATGTTGGGGTTTATTGGTACCTGAAAGAGAGGGTTTTTTTCTGTCAGATGGACATTAGTTACGTCAATTTAATGGCGGTGCTCCGCTAATTACCGGTATGTGGGGCCGGTCTGAGCCAAAAAATGCCCGGGCCGTTTTGTTCTCCCAGTCCAGGCCTGGCGCGCGAGTTGCGCTGTGTCAAGCTGTAGGCCTACCAGAAAACCGGCAGTGGAAAAGAAGCAAAAGAGAGATGTTTCTTGAATTATTAGATAGATTCTCAACACTTAAATTAGTCACATAAGAGATCTACTTTCATCCTCATTTCATCAATATTGCTGTGCTCACCATTATTATTGAACGTATTATGCATTGTTTTTTTTTTGTTTTTTTTAATGTTCTGGTTGCTTTGATTCAAGCTGTCTTTGTAGGCTAGTAAATTGACTTGTGGACAAACGGCAGGGTTTCCTTCTCACGGATATCCATGAAGCAGAAATTATGCGTCTCTGATTTGCTCCCTCACCCTGCTGTGTGTATCTGAGAGTAGCAACCAGCTAGGCTAATCGAGGTTTCGTGCCACCAGCCGCCACTTCATTTGTAAACTTGTGGGAATCTGTGTATAGCCGGATCACACCGCACTCTCGATTAAAAGGTGCCAAACATAAACAAAAGTGTGCAGACATTTTTCTTTCAATTTTAAACTTGTGGGAAAAAAATACTCAATTAAAAAAAAAATCTTTAGAAAAACAGCACATCTATTGGCGGGCATGTGACATTTACTGATTCGCTCCTGGCTCTGCATTGTTTATGGAAATTGGGGAACAGCCTGTGGAGGTGACACACCACTTGGTAGCGTAGTATGTGGGTGTGTAACTAGGGGTGACCCTCCGTTTTTCAAAAGGAGCGATTACATTTATAAGATAAGATAACATAAACTTTTATTGTCTGTTTGTTCGAAAATTTGTCTTCCATGACACTTCTCCACAATCCACATGTAAATGCACATTAAAGACACACAAAACACAACATAGCCTATAGAGTCTAATTGTCTAGGTCCATAAGCTGTTAAGGCAGCACAGTCCAATAAAAAAAATAAAAAGTTACTAATTAAGTTTCTAAGTTATGTTACTAAAAACAAGTTTCTAAAAGTTACTAAAAAAAGAGTTAAAAAGTTACTAATTAAGTTAGTAAAATTTTAGTGAAAGTTGATCTTTAATGATTGCATCACTGATGGTGAATTGAGGGTCAATTAATTCAAATCTATTGTGGTGGGGTACAGAGCCAAAAATTATGAAATGTGTGCAAATATTTACGGTGTCATGCCCAGCTCTGCCGGTTAGTGTTTGTCAAGTCAACTCAAATTTATTTTTATAGCGCATTTCATACTCAGGTGCAACTCAATGTGCTTCACACAAAAAAAAACAGATGCAAAAGGAAAGAAAACCATCTCTGCCGGTTAGTGTTTGGGGGCATTCTTTCCTCCAACCTGCAGGTGGAGCTATGCCTGACTGGACATGGAATATCTCTGGGGCTGCTGATTGGGCTGCCTATAAAAGGCTTCCCATCAGCAGTCTCTCTGGGTGCATCCCAATATGTGACCTTGTCTCCTCCACTCGTGCTTGTCTCCTCGCCCCGCCTCCTGGCCCGTCCTCCGTGGAGAAAACGATAAAGTTTCCCAGCTGTCAGCCTAGCCACTAGCAACTTTTGAGGGACTGTTTTTCATTCACCATCCCAATTGCAAACGAGAAAAAGACTCTACAATTGAGCTTTTGCAAGATATTGAAATATAATGCTGTTGTCAGTGATGTCATCATGACGAGAAGCGAGTGGAGGAGGGAAGTGGAGGAGGCAAGGTCCCATATTAAGATGCACTCTCTCTCTCTCTCTCTCTCTCTCTCTCTCTCTCTCTCTCTCTCTCACATCACACTGGCACATTCGTTTGGTCACGCCGACGACGGCCGGGATTGCACCACACTTGCACCTTTGTACAACACTCACTTACTGACACATATGTTACTTTGGTTATTCCACACCACTGATATCCATTGTTGTAAAATAAAGATACTTTTGGTTAAAATGTACAAATGGGTGTGGTCTCCCTTTATGTTACTGCCACTAACGAGCCAGTGGTTGTGACAATTGCATAAACCCAGAGAAGTACACCACACCAGTTTTTCTTTGCTTTTCAAATTTATTGATTTTTAGCAAAGGAAATGTGCAACAAATAATTGAAGAAAATAATCCATCTTGCAGCAAAAAAGGGGAAAAAATGATTGTGCTGATAATGTGCTAAAAGAGCATTTGCACACATGTACCTGTGTCTGCATGTGTGTGTGTGTGTGTGTGTGTGTGTGTGTGTGTGTGTGTGTGTGTGTGTGTGTGTGTGTGTGTGTGTGTGTGTGTGTGTGTGTGTGTGTGTGTGTGTGTGTGTGTGTGAACGTTTGTGTGTGTGTTGCTACATGACTGTGGGGTACAGCTTGACCACATGTTAGCATGGAGACATGCTGGCATGACAAAAAGTCTATTCTATCCTATTCCATTCTATTCTATTCTATTCTATTCTATTCTATTCTATTCTATTCTATTCTATTCTATTCTATTCTGTTCTAAAGGCTTTGGGAAGGTGCAGTGCGTGCGTGCGTGCGTGCGTGCTGCTAATTGGCATACAGCAGAAAGCCACTGAAGGTGTGAATGTTGCTCCACATGTTGGCGTGGACCTTGAAGTTTTTGGGCAGCTGCAGGTAGACCTCGTCGTACATCTCCAGGGAGAGCACCGCTGAGTTGGTGGCATAGTCCTCGTTATCCCCCTTGTCCTGCCGCTCCCACACCAGCAGCATCTGAAGCAGCAGAGGTGGATTTTACATTACATTAGGCCGGTGTTTCTCAAC
>NC_085880.1:47733595-47836095 GCF_034702125.1 Engraulis encrasicolus | reverse complement strand
TGGCCCGTATTGACTTCAAATCATCAAACGCTTGGTATCATTGAAATCCTTGGGTCAAGCCGAATCCAACGCATATTATGATGTCATATTTATCATCATGAATTTCCCGCCATTTTGACATATTCAAAAATCAATAAAAATGAAGCTCCGCCCACATTTTTTGTCTGTTCGTCCTACAATTTTTATCAGACCACCATTGGACTATTCTGCCCCTATGCTGAAGTTTACAGAGCAATAGCCGAAAGCATCAGCGCACAGCAGCCAATCAAAATTGACAACAAAGGCAAACTTACCGTCGAAACAGGAAGTTAACTCATATCTCAGCAACACTTTGACAGATCTGAACTAAATTTCTCACACATGATCTCCCGTACACCCAGAGGGTACGTACCGAATTTAGTGCAATACGGCCACTGGGGGGCGCTACAGTTAATGAAAATGTGTTTTTGCCAATATGATACATACCAAACAGGAAGTTAGCTCATATCTAGATGGTTAACTGTATGTTGTGCATGCATGAAGGGAAGCATGTGCGTTAAGAGCAAGTCATGCATGAAAGGCAAGGCATGCATGAAGGGCAACGAATGCAAGACGGGCAAGCATACTCCAGCATTTTCTGTGAGGAAATGCAATCTAGTTATTTTTAATTTTCATCTTCTGTCTACGAACGGTTCGTTTTGAAGAACCGCTCAAGATAGAAAGTCCGTTCAAAGACCGAAACGTTCGGCTTGATAAGACGACCAGGATTTGTATTTTTCACAGGGGTACCTCAAACTCTGTAGCGCCACCAGCAGGTCAAAGTTGCAAGTACATTACATACTGTAACTTTTGAACCGTTGGTCAGAATTTCATAAACTTGGTATCCCTGGAATCCTTGGGCCAAGCCGAATCCAATGCACCCTATGACGTCATTTTCCGCCTGGAAAGTTTTTCCGCCATTTTGAATTTTGTAAAAATCAATAAAAAAAATGCCCTGCCCACAATTTTCGTCCGATCGTCACGAATATTTTATGAGTGCATCTTTGGACTAAGATACATCTAAACTTAAAGTTCCTGGAACGATTGATTAAACCGTTTTTACACAGGAGCCAATCAAAGTTGGCGGCGGAGACCCCAAACAGGAAGTGAGCTCATATCTCGGCAACGGCTACTTGTATCACAACCTAATTTTATACACATATTCGGCACTATCCCCAGAGGACATGTTACGACTTTTGCGTAAATGCGCCACTAGGGGGCGCTACAATAAGCAAAAATGGTTTTTTGCCCATTTTGGCCCGTATTGACCTCAATTCATCAAACGCTTGGTATCGCTGAAATCCTTGGGTGAAGCCGAATCCAACGCATACTATGATGTCATATTTACAATCATGAATTTCCCGCCATTTTGACATATTCAAAAATCAATAAAAATGATGCTCCGCCCACATTTTTTGTCTGGTTGTCCTACAATTGTTATCACACCACCATTGGACTATTCTGCACCTATGCTGAAATTTACAGAGCAATAGCTGAAAGCATCGGCGCACAGCAGCCAATCAAAATTGACAACAAAGACAAACGCACCGTCCAAACAGGAAGTTAGCTTATATCTCGGCAACACCTTGACAGATCTTAACGAAATTTCTCACACATGATCTCCAGGACACCCAGAGGGTACCTACCAAATTCAGTGCAATACGGTCAATGGGGGGCGCTAACGTTAGTGAAAATGTGTTTTTGCCAATATGATACATACCAAACAGGAAGTTAGCTCATGTATAGATGGTTAACTGTATGCAGTGTACGCATGAAGGGCAGCATATGCATGAAGGGCAGCATATACATGAAGGGCAATTCATGCATGAAAGGCAAGGCATGCATGAAGGGCAACGAATGCAAGGCGGGCAAGCATACTCCAGCATTTTCTGTGAGGAAATGCAATCTAGTTTTGAATTGAAATCTTTTTACGTTTAGGAGGTTTCTTCAGCTGCTGAACGTCGCTCTGCAGTATCTTGACGGCGTTTTCATTTGCACGTGTCTTCTTCTCGCTGGTTTGCAGTCGTTTCTCAAAGTCCTGCACCTGAGATTAGGGATGCACCGATACACATTTTTTCACTTCCGATCCGATCCCGATATCTAAATTTGGATGTCTGCCAATACCGATACTACTCCGATCCAAGACCAAAATCACATATATGCATGGGTTTCAATTTGAGATAGGCCCAAGCAGACTATTTGGTCAGAAAAGGGAGTCAGAAGAACAGGAAACCAATTAATAAGCAAAGAGTAACACGTAAAAAAAAGTAACAATCCCATCCTGAAAACAAATATGCAAGTGTTATTGTTATCGTGATAAAAAGTAATCCATATCCCATCCCTACCTGAGATCTGATGTACTTGAGCTCCAGCTGGTCGATGTCATCCGCCTTTGCTGAGGCCAGCAGCAGCAGCAGACCCAGACCCATCAGCAGCAGCAGCACAGCCCCGGGAGTCTTCATCATCACCTCTTTATCACACGAATGTCCTCCTTGCTCTGGTTACACACACACACACACTAATGTCGAATGTCTTCCTTGCTCTGGTTACACACACACACACACTAATGTCCCTCTGGTCTAGCTAAACGCACTCAAAGGGTGGCATTTAAACCTCACAGATCCTTGAACGTTTTGGCACCACAACTACTTCCAAGAAAAATGTCCGTCGTCACAGTTGCTGCTGATTGGGTTCTTGGTAGCAAGAGATTGCGTACATTACAACACGCTGCAAAGCCGCTGCGGAGAGATAGAGATAGAGATAGTATGTCACCATACTGCAAAATCACCATGACTCTCTCTCTCTCGCTCACTCACTCACTCACGCAGGCACATATGCATGCACACAAATAAACGCATTTAATCTAAACCTAATGATGAAATTGATTCTACATCTACCATTAAAACATACATTTCCACCTTTAGACTGCTTATAAATGACATTTCAAGCCTTAGATATGTCAAAATCTCCAAAAGGTGGCAATTTTGGAGACCATCTTGAATTCCTCAGAGAGCCCAATTGGGATTCCTGGGGACTTTTGATTCCTAAAGGTATTCTAAACATATCCTGACATTTTCAGCTTGTTACTAATTTGTTCAATCCACCCACTGAATTGTTATTGAGCTAAAACATGAAAAATCATCAATTTTGGATCCCATCTGGGCCACCAGTTGCTGCTGTTTGGGTTCTTGGTAGCAAGAGATTGCGTACAACTCAACATACTGCAAAGCTGCTGCAGAGAGATCGAGGAGGCTGTAATTCACCATAATGCAGAATCACCATGACTCTCTCTCACTCACTCACACACACACACATGCACGAACGCGCACACGCACACGCACACGCACACGCACACACACACACATATGCATGCACACAAATAAACGCAAATCAAAATTTTAATTAAAAAAAAAAAACAGTGCATCTATTTCCTGTGAAGATTAAGATGCGTTGATACTAGAGCCCAAATAATCTTTTGTTTAATATGTTTCCATCTGTGATCCAGAGTGTTGTGCTTTACTGTAGTAAAGATTGGTAAAGTACCCTCTGTTAAACATAAAGTTTCTAGATTCAATTACTTCCGTGTTCATTTCCAGAGCAAATTAACTTGAACTTAATTGATAGCACTGCAAAGCATTGAAAATTTCAGGACTAATACACACAACAGCCATTAAAATGTTGTTCAGTATCTTACTGCTTGTATTGCCTCACGACTTGCTAGGCAGTTTGATAGAGTGACCATCACTAGGGTTGACGGTGTGTTCTGATTGTCATGCCAACGAGCCTGGCTCTTTGGTGTAGCGGTCAGAGCCCCAGTTTAGTACCCGGAAATATTCAAGTCCTGGCAACTCTACTCTCCTTCGCTACAATTGGTGTCAGACGTGGGATGGCTACTATGAGGCCTTCGGAACCGTACCCATTATATGTGAGCCGTAATTCCATGTGAGGGACCCCCAGGATTGGAGAAGCATTGATTATGGTGCACATTGCATGGGAGAAGCATGATGGGCAGTTGCATGATGGACACCATGAGTGTGTGAAGCGTACAGGTGCAACCACTATGCGAAAGCAAGCTATGGTCAATTGCTGACAGAAAGAATGCAGCTGAAAATGTTGCAAGAAATCAAACGTGTCTATTGTGTAAACTGAATTTGTCAAAACGGCACAAAATCCTCTGACCGCTCTCCTCACCCGCTGCACTAACTACCATATACAGTATCTGTGGCGCTATGAAGAAATGACAGAAAAACAACACAGCACCACGCACTGATGAAGGCTTGATAGCCGAAACACGTTTGCTTTTGGACATGGTGGTAATCTATAAATAAATTATGAGACTTAGTTTGTGAGTGCGGATTTTTCTTCTTTCAGTTGATACCTTTTATGGCGCACCCAAAGACATTCATTTTTTCCAAGAAGTTGAGCACGTCCTCCGACAAAACCAGAAAAAAACAAGACAGGCCATAGTATCACACGAGAACAAGAGTCTACAAAACTGAATTTCACAATAGCCTTGATGAAAGACGGGCAGTTTGACAGAGCTCATGGTGATTCATGTGTTCTGCTGACGTGCAACCTGCTATGGAGCAAGTGTGTGTGTGTGTGTGTGTGTGTGTGTGTGTGTGTGTGTGTGTGTGTGTGTGTGTGTGTGTGTGTGTGTGTGTGTGTGTGTGTGTCCGTGGGTGGGTGTGCGTGCAGTGTCAGTGTGTGCATGTCGGTGTGTGTGTGTGTGTATAGTGTCATGATGATTCAGCAGTATGCTGATGCACAGTACTACTACCTTGTAAGTGTGTGTGTGTGTGTGTGTGTGTGTGTGTGTGTGTGTGTGTGTGTGTGTGTGTGTGTGTGTGTGTGTGTGTGTGTGTGTGTGTGTGTGTGTGTGTGTGTGTGTGTGTGTGAACATTGGAGCTCTGCAGACTATTCTAAATATTTATAAATATTAAAAACTGTTCATCAGACATAAAAGCAAAAATCTAAATTAAAAAATAAAATATTTTATAGGTATAGTGTGTTGGCTTAACCTCTTCAAAAGATGCAACAAGGCAGAAGGGACATGCATATATTTTGGGACTGTAGACTAAAAAAATATTGGTGCTCAATCCACTCATTTATTGAAGTAGTCTTGGATAATAAACAGTTCGAAATGAACAGAAGTCTATATTTACTCCATGATACAAAGCCTTTAATGTTGGATCAGTCTAAACAAAGAATATTCATTTTGATTTTGCAAAGAGATGCATACTTTCATTTTGGGGGAAGAATGAGTTGTCCCCATCTTTCAAGAGATGTGTGGATCAATTATCTTCTTTATTGCCTTTGGAAAAATGGCTTTGGAGCGGTGGTTTACTCTACTTTTTTGTGGTGGGTGTACTGTATATTTGAGCATTTTTGGAAGTGGGTATACTGTATATATTTGTGATATTCTAAATAATGGATCAATCAATTTTAAGTGGGTATACTGAAACCCCAGAAATTTCGAAGTGGGTATACTCTGTATACCTGCGTTCTGCATAGACTACACCACTGCTTTGGATAAATATAACAAAGGTCTTTTAATTAACTTTGCTGACTTATAATTTCAGGTTTGATCATTTTAAACAAGTAGACGAATACATCTAGACATGATGTTGGTAAAATATGTGTACATACTGTATTGAGGTTAAAAGAAATTCTAGTTGGTTCAGGTTAGGACTCTGTGCAGGCCATGTAGGATACTAAAACATTTTGGACGATTCCATGCTCCCAAATCCAACGTTGTGGGGCCAGTTTGGAGCACGCACCTTATGTACAATTGCACAAAGCAAGGTCTTTATAGACATGGATGAGAGTACTGTAGGGATTAAATTGACTGGCATGCACAGAGTCTTAATCTGATGAGATCAAGGTGGAATTTTCTCAGCATTATTCCAGTCTCTGACGGAGGAGTGGGAACTTTATCATAGAAGAAATATAAAAGAAGAAAAGCTTGGTTTTCAGCTGTATAGAACACACCTAAGTACAGTAGTAGGCCTTTTCCCATGACTTTTCCAGAGATTTTCTTTCCATCACTTTATCAAGTCATTAGGCTTACATTATCAAGTCACCTAGAACTCCTGCCAATTTCAACATGCAGTTATTTTTGTGACGCTGTTGTTGTTTTTTTGTTTTTTTTTCAGGTTGCTTGTTTCAGGCTTTTTGGTTTGGTTAACCCCTGTGCTGTTTTCCCCAACTAGAAAAGGATGACATCTGGTGGAGGTGTAAGGTGCAGGATTCCATTCAAAGGGATTTGACAAGACAATGTTTTTCCTTTTTGGTTTTCCTCTATTTTTTTCTTTTTATTACAGTTCAGTTCAGTTCCAGTTCAGTGAAACGGATTTGGCACAAGAGAACAATCAAGGGCAATCAAGGCTCCAAGATGACATGTATGCCATTGACTTGTCAGTTTCTCATGCATTAACTGTTCGAACCCTTTCTGCGATCCTGTGGACCGTCACTGACAGATGAAGGAGAGGATTGTGCACATCTCAGGGAAAGGTGCAGGACGAAGGGCAACTGTAGTTTTCAGAGTGAGAAGATTCCTTTTTGTGGTATTTAATTTTTTCATGGCAGGATAACGTTTCGACCTCCAGTCTTCTTCAGATTCTTAGGTATCTGAAGAACACTGTTGAGGTCGAAACGTTATCCTGCCATGAAAAAATTAAATACAACAAAAAGGATTCCAAGTGTGCGGACTTCTCACTCTGAAAACTACCGTCACTGACAGAACCACCTCCACCTCCTATTTCCCGCCCCAACACACAGTACCTCTGTCATATGACTTATGCCTCTTTTCCACTGCCGTTTTTCTGGTAGGCCTAAAGCTTGACACAGCGCGACTCGGATGACACTTTTTTGCTTTGTGATTCGGCACGTCACAGCTCAATCGAAGGACAAAAAGTGGCGGCCGAGTCGCACTGTGTCGAGCTGTAGGCCTCCCCTTTAACCCATTGTGTCCTGGAGACACATATACGCTGCATTCATGATTTTGAGATTTGAGCTGTTTTATTAAATATATGGGTATGTTAGAGCTGAATGAACACATTATAATGCAAGAGGAGGGTCTTGGCTTTTAAATGTAACTCATTTCATGTTTGTAAGTTCTTCGGAGGCTGAGATATTTCGGATAGGGCACCCTTTCCCAAAAAGGGCTTAGGACAAAATGGGTTAAATAAACAGCTTTCATGTTCAGTGATTTAGTGGATTTTTCTTTTTATTAAAGTTCAGTGGAAAAGTTCCAGTTCAGTGAAACGGATTTGGCACAAGAGAACAATCAAGGCTCCAAGATGACATGTATGCCATTGACTTGTCAGTTTCTGATGCATTAACTGTTCAACCCTTTCTGCGATCCTGTGGCCCGTCACTGACAGAACCACCTCAACCTCCACCTCCCATTTCCAGCCCCAATATACAGTTCCTCTGTCATATGACTTACCTGCAGACACACCGCGGGCGTTGAACGTGTGGAAAGATGCGGAAGTAATTGACTTTGTATGGGAGAGCAGGCGGAGAACGAGGCAAATGCGTCGGGAGCGCTTCTAGAGGCGAGGGAGTCGAAAGTATCAAAAGCCGAGGGCGGCAGAAGTTGAACTTCATCTAAAAATATGTAATGAGCTCGGCACCAGCAGGGCGTCAGCCAATGGAATGTTCACATTTTTCTTAACACGAGCTTTGGTTGGTCGAGATTCCTGGCCGAACGCTTCAGGTTGAATCGTTTGCCTCGTTCAACGCCCCTGGCCAGTGCTTTCCAGGCAGGAGTCAGCAGCATTGTGGCTCTTTCAACGCCGGTGGTGTGATCACGGCATTATGCCTCTTTTCTACTGCCGTTTTTCTGGTAGGCCTAAAGCTTGACAGAGCGCGACTCAGATGACACTTTTTTGCTTTGTGATTCGACACGGCACAGCTCAATCGAAGGACAAAAAGTGGTGGCCGAGTCGCAGCTGTAGGCCTACCAGAAAACTGGCAGTGGAAACGAGGCATTAGGTACCGCACTATGCCATACTTCAGTGGAAACGAGGCATTATGTACCGCACTATGCCATACTTCAGTGGAAACGAGGCATTAGGTACTACCCTATGCCATACTTCAGTGGAAACGAGGCTTTAGGTACTGCACTATGCCATACTTCAGTGGAAACAAGGCTTTAGGTACTGCACATACTTCAGTGGAAACAAGGCTTTAGGTACTGCACATACTTCAGTGGAAACGAGGCATTAGGTACTGCACTATGCCATACTTCAGTGGAAGCAAGGCATTAGGTACTGCACTATGCCATACTTCAGTGGAAACGAGGCATTAGGTACTGCACATACTTCAGTGACTGCTTAGCGTTTAGACATCCCCTTTAAATAAACAGATTTCATTTTAAATGATTTAGTGGCTCACCAACTCTGAGAGAGGATACACACAATCAGCTTGTTGCTTTTGGAAAACTTTAATAATCATTTTAAAGTACATAGAAGGAAAAAAGCACAATATATTAATTTCATTAGAGTGTCTTTGAGTGTGATACGGCGCCTCTGTGTCAGACATGATTGGTAGATAGTTGAGGAGGAGAAGAGATGATTGATTAGTTGATGACATCATCAGTGGATTCTTCTGCCTTTGCCACCAAGTCCTCCAGCTGTTCCGCCACAGGCTTCTTAGGATCTGAACACACACACACACACACACACACACACACACACACACACACACACACACACACACACACACACACACACACACACACACACACACACACACACACACCAGGGGTGGAACTTATTTTTTTCCCCAGATTTTAAAATCTACCAGTCACTAGCTATTTTTACCACTCAAAGTGACTGGTGGTGGGTTGAAAGATGTACCCGACAGCCCTATACTTTTCCCGTCCTTGGCGCTTATATCCAACCCTGACACACACACAAATTTAATGTGTCAAGACAGTATAGTCCAGTCGTGATCCCCATAGGTCCCTATACTGAACCCAGAAATGTTGAGTACCCTAAAGTTTTATTGCAGAAATGTCATCTATAGGTCAAATGAAGGGGATTTAGCTTGGTTGCCCGAAGTTGCACTTTGGGCAATTTGCATAATTAGCATAAATATATTGTTAAGGTAAGACTATATAGGTGAATAGGCAAAAAAACGTAAATCATAGATATCACCTTGAAACTTTCTCAGTTGATTACTGATGATAAGAGAAGAAAAAAATGTATTGGATGTTTTTTTGTATTTTGATGTTAAGATATGCAAATGAGGGCATGAATCACCAATTATGCACTAATTTGCATACACATGAAATCAGCTTTGCATGGTAAAACCAGACTCAAAATTATTTTGCTGTGGATAAAATATGTATATTTCAGGGTTGAGTTAGTGAAAACCTTTTCAAGACCCTGGTCAAGAGACAGTTTTGACATGTACCGTAGATGGATGAATTAGGTGTTTCATGCTAAACAGCTGTAGCCTACATGTAGGCCTACATACAGTGAACAAATTCAAAAGACCTACGTATACAAACATCATACAATAGTATCAATTAATCGTTTATCAATTAATTGTGATGACACAAATCAATAATTTGCATCCCTCACCACACCATTTAAAAAGTGTTGGGGGGGGGACCTTATCTTACTACACAACAAAAATAAACCATTCATAGTTCATAAGGATGAATACCAAGAAGATAATGAGGCTGAAGAGAGTGTCAAAACAGAATATGGAGATGGTGAAGGCTATGTGGTCATCAAGACTATACTGTACTGTACTGTACTGTACTGTAGTATACTCTACTGTACTGCAATGTACTCTGCTGCACGGTACTGTACTGTACTGTACTGTAATATACTCTACTCTAGTGTACCATACTGTACTATACTGTACTCTACTGTAGTGCACTCTACTGTGCTGTACTGTACTGTACTGTACTCTAGTGTACTGTACTGTACTATACTGTACTCTAGTGTACTATACTCTACTGTACTCTACTCTAACTGCACTGTACTGTATTGTACTGTACTGTACTTTACTATAATATACTGTACTCTATGATACTGTACTCTACTGTACTGTACTGTTCTATACTGAACTGTATTGTACTCTATTGTAACATACTATACTCTACTGTACTGTGCTTCACTGTACTGTATGCTACTGTACTATTGTACAACTACATATGACTGAAACATGTAGAGCATTCTGAGGTCAAGTACAATATGATGCAAAAAGGTGGGGTGGGAATGAGTAATGTTACTGTTACCACTAAAAATCTTGAAGGTTAAAAAAGTCCTGTGGCATTTTGTTGGGGGGGGGGGGGGGGGTTGACCATCCTTCTTCCTGGACTATGTGTGTGCCTTGCATATCAAGAAAACAAGTAATGGTTCACCTTTATAATATGAAGAGTTCAGATGCAAAACCCCCTAAGTGCCTTTTCAGAAAATAATCTTAATTCATTTTTATTTAATACAAAGATATCAAAATTGCATATTTTTAAATTGTATTAATGTAATATAACTATTTATATATATTATCGAGTACATGAATGTAAACCAAACCAACAACTGGGTTCTCTAAAAATATAGAAGTGCAGGTCTTCAGAAATGGAGTTAGGGGGTTTTGCATCTGAACTCTTCGTATATTCCATATGAGAATTGTTGCTTTATATTGATATTTCTCGCTGTTTACTTACTGAACACCTACTTAGAAATAATTTTCAACAGAAAGTATACATTGAGTAATTTATAATGCCATTCTTAAGAATGACTGAAATGCACTCACTAGGCCTATATGCGCAACACTACCTGTGAAGATGTAGAATTTGATGATGTTATGAGTTATTCACACACATGGAGAGATCTTGTCCCTTACTCTATCTCGTGCAAATAAAAATATCTGTTATGGAAATTAGAAGATGGAGAAGCTGCTACCTTGGACACCTTGTTGCACTGACACCTCCCCATTCAGTATGCTGCTGAGTGAGCATTCGCAGCAGTCTATTCTCACCTTAGTTTCAGGGTGGAAAATAGTCATTTTAATACAGGCGAAGTATGAATCTTCTCAAATTGTTCACAATGTTACATTTGCTGTCAAGCATGTAAGCACAGACTCACTCATATAACATGTTAGAAAGTTTTTTTCAGAGGGCTCCTAGGCTAGAATTACAACACATACCCTAAGAAACACCATGCAAAGTCTGGTGCTTTTGTCACTTCCGTAAAGGTAAAACCCTTAACAGAATCCACGATAATCTATCCATGTCAAAACATCTTCTTGACCAGGTTCCTCAGAGGGTTTTCACCAATTCAACCCTGAAATATACACATTTTACCCACAGCAAAATAATTTTGAGTCTGGTTTTACCATGCAAAGCTGATTTCGTGTGTATGCAAATTAGTGCATAATTAATGATGCATGCCCTCATTTGCATATCTAAACATCAAAATACAAAAAACATCCAATACATTTTTTTCTTCTCTTATCGTCGGTAATCAACTGAGAAAGTTTCAAGGTGATATCTACAATTTAATTTTTCAAGCCTATTCACCAGTAGTAGTCCTTACCTTAACAATATATTTATGCTAATTATGCAAATTGCCCAAAGTGCAACTTCGGGCAACCAAGCTAAATCCCTTTCATTTGACCTATAGATGACATTTCTGCAATAAAACTTTAGGGTACTCAACCTTTCTGGGTTCATGAAATCACGACTAGACTAGTACCCCTTTTATTAGCCTTTTGTGATTAGAAAAGCAAATGACCAAGCCGTACTGTATTACTAAAAACTGTGTAGTGTAGTAGTGTAGCACTGAGCTTTATTTTATTATTTTTAAAAATATATGTTTTTAGGGGCTTTTATGCCTTTATTTGACAGGACAGTTGAGGATAGTGACAGGAAGCAAATGGGACAGAGAGACAGGGGAGGACTGGGAAATGACCCCGGCCGAATTCGATCCGGGATCCCCGTGGGTTGGCATGCAAGCCCAAATGTGGGGGGCTTAGCGCGCTATGCCACAGCGCCCCCACAGCACTGAGCTTTTTCAAAGAATAGTAGGGCACTCCACTGATGGAATGGTGAGCATTGTGAAGCTAAGAACCAAGAACCAGAGCCATACAGGAGGAGAGTCGGGCAATCTCCACTGTGTCCTAGGGCCGACTTCCGCATTAGCAAAATTAGCTGTTTAGTGTCTCAGAACGGCAATAGCGTTGTGAATGTTAGTGCCTAGAAGTGGGCGTAGCACACAGCAAATGCAATGTGATGCAATGCAGGGAATATGACAAGACTTGCTGTTCGTAGTAATAACTTCAGATAAACATCACAGATGGTAAAACAGTTGTGATTATCATTACCGAGACCGTTGATAGTTTACATATTTGTGGTGATTACCCCACAGTATAGTTCGTTAGTCCTTATTTTTGGATTTTTATGTGGTGGTTCTATGTTGAGTCTATGAAAAGACAGCCGCTTTAAGCACGACCTCGATCTCGTTGAAAGGCGGGGCTGCAATATATTTCCTGGTCCTCCATTTGCGTAACTCTCCTCCTGTATGGCTCTGCCAAGAACCAATCAGAATGGGGGATGTGTATGGATCTTACTCTCCAGTCATTAACTTCTGTATAATTTCTTTTATAGTCTGTGTCAGTTGGAACTTTCTTATCACCAGGTGAAAAAAAACCCCACAGTTTTCCCATAGTTACAGTTGTCTGTGTTTAGCAGGGAATACATAACTTCAGAGGTTATAAAATGCTTTGTGTAAAAGTAGTAAACGTGTTAGTATGTAGATTAAAAAAAAAACAGCTGGCATTTCACATCTGAGCTTGATGGGCCAGGGTGTCTGTCTGGTGTCCAGAGGAGGCCAGGCTTCAAGCCTCGTTATTCATGCATGTATGCTACTGGACACCTTAATTTCCCCTCGAGATGAATAAATTATACTCTACTCTCTTCTCTACCTCTGAGCTTGATGGGTCCCAGGACCAAAGTGTCTGTGTGGTGTCCGGTGGAGGCCAGGCTTCGGGTCTTGCGTCTCTGGCAGCCCTGGCGACAGCGGGACTTGTTATCGTCGTTGGCAGGGCAGATGAGGACCTTGCACTGCAAGTACACGGTGTTATGGGTCCGCAGGAACTTGAAGGCTTGGAAGGAGAACCTTGCGTAAGGCTGGGTGCCATTTGTGTAGACACGGTATGTGGCATCTCTGGGACACCTGGAAGGGTGAAACAGCAACAGCACATTTACTCATCAAAGACACGTCACCTGCTCAACTACCAATTAGACATTACATTTTTATTTTATTTTACCTTTATTTAACCAGGGAAATAAAATCACATTGAGAATAAAATTCTCTTTTACAAGTGACCCCTGGCCAAGGCGGCAGCACACATCACAATTACATTTACAGACCGGACACAGACAAAACAGAACAAATCGTGTTTCCATTTTACAACACAGTACACTGTAAACAGTTGAAGGCTCCACATAGAACCCTCAGTTTTATTGTGGGGGAACCTAAACCATTTCTGAGGAACCATAAAAGATCTCTGAAAAACCGTAAGATTTCTGGGAAGGAGGCCAAGGTTCCTTAGAGAACAGCAAAGGGGTTCTTTCTCAGTGTCAGTCAAAAGGGTTCCTAAAAATATTTTTTTCCTGTTTTCGTTGTTTCAAGAACCAATTTGCCACAAATAAGTTCCTCGGAAGATGCTTAGGTTCCTCAGGAGCAACCTCAAGATTCTTTGGGGAAATTTGAACTTTTACAGTGCAGTGAATAGATGAATAGAAAGTGGGTCTTACCCGTTCACGACGATGTCATAGGAGCGGTGATCGGCATGGTCGTGTGGATTTGGGGAGGCCACACAGGTATCCAGGAAGAGGACAAGACTGCTGTCAGGTCTCCTCAAACTCACCTGCACATACGCTTTCTCATTGAGTTTAACATAGTAGGGTCTGTCATGGACTTGCTGGCGGAAGCTGGACGAAGCGTAGAAAGTCATAGTGGTGTTGTAATGCCCTGTTCCAGTGATGGTGAAATTAGGTTTCTCATGGGCTATATACTTTGTCTGTGACACAGAGTCGGAATCCATGTGGCAGACGGCAGACAGCATGAATGTTGATTGACGTGTGATCTCCCCAGCGTTGGCTCGATACGCCCGCACTGCGTTATGGTAGATCACCTGACCACCTTTGACCTGAACAGAGAAGGGAGTGGATTTGTCATACTACTCATAACATGCATGTTCATAATCCCAACCCTAAATCACTACCATTTGCATATTTCATTGTAAAGATGGCCAGGGAGTATAGTAGAATGTCTTTCATTTCCACTATTCAGATGTATAAGTTATACAACAATCATGCGCAATGAGGTAGAGAAGAGAGAACATCTTCTACCTCTCTAGCAATAGTAGTTCAGCAATAGTAGTTATCAGGTTATGATAAAGTCCCAAACCTTTCTGACAGTTCCACATCGGTTGAGGGGGAAGTTGAAGATGACTTGGTTGCTGGTTTTGGAAGGTCTACAGTGTTCATCATTGACGTACAGGTCATAGTCATTGTCATATCCCTGAGAGCGCAGGAAAGCTCTCGAGATGACAATGTTCATGTTGTCGCCTGAACACTGAATTTCACCTAAAGACGGTATTGAAGAGTTATTATGTATAAGTTGGACTTTAAGTTCAACAAAAGCGATGTTATGGAACAGGACCCCTCAGGGTGGCTATGCAGTGTTACTGACCGTTGTCAGAGGACAGAGAGCTGATGAACTCAGCCTGGAAGCCACGACTGACTCCAGATTTGTCACTTCTGAAGACCACAGTCAGGTGGTTAGAGGAGGAGTGGAAGGCAGCCTGGGAGGAGTTGTGGCAGATTTTCACCAGCTGTCTGGAGCCTGTGGACGGGCCGTCGTGGACAGTGATGTAATCACAGGAACAGCAGCGATCCAACCTGAACACAGAAGCAATTGAAGCACTGGTTAGACCATGGAGCTGTAAAGACATACTGCAACAATAATGCCTTTCTCAGAGTCTGAATAGAGAAGAGCGTGACAAGCTTTCGATAACATTGTTTGGGATAATGCAAGTAATGGTACAACAATCCGAGAAATAGGGAAGATGGACTGTAATGGTCAGTCACTTTCCACACCATCCAGTCAGTGAAAGACGTTATTGTGAATTTGTTCCTGTGACTTACTCCAGGTCTGTAAAAGTCAGCAGAACCCTCTGGCCAGAGGGAGCAGACAGCCTCCACACACAGTAGGCGTTGCCATGGTAATAGTTTGGGTAGTAGGGGCTGGAGAAGGTTCCAGATCCACTGAGGTCCCCTCCACATGGCGGATGAGACTCTGGAAGAGTTATTTTGAAGTGTACAGCATATACTTAAAAAACGTAAATACATGTATAATTCACACATCTAAAGACCGATTCGGATGGGACTTTTATTACCTATGGACCCCCGGTAATTCGGCATAATAACGGAGACTGTCTGAGTTCTTAGTCCTGTGTGAATGTGCAATGTCGATTTGTGAGGTAAT
The DNA here is from genome assembly GCF_034702125.1 of Engraulis encrasicolus. Lineage (NCBI taxonomy): Eukaryota > Metazoa > Chordata > Actinopteri > Clupeiformes > Engraulidae > Engraulis > Engraulis encrasicolus. The sequence goes on along the minus strand of NC_085880.1, from coordinate 47,820,562 downwards.
AATTCCGCCGCAAATTACCTACTGTATTTCGGCGAAACACAGACGTTCTGGGGTAATTTCACATAGGTGCGCCGTCTGCACCCCCTTATAATGTCTGTGAATTGAGTAAATAACAGACGTTTATTTATCCCGTCCGAATGTGCCCTGAAATCACGGAAGTCCGGGGGTAATTGCGAATTACCAGGGGTCCATAGGTAATATTTATCCCGTGCAAATCGGGCTTAAGTCATCTATATTTTGGTCACAGTTGGCATTTGAAATCAATGTTACTAAAATTCTGTACAACCCATTCACTAAATATTCCATTGCACTTTCAATGTCTCCAATGTTTTTCTATGTCATTCTCTGTTCATTTATTTATGTATCCCCTGTTTTTCTTCCATACACCCCGCCCCTTAGCTTTGTGTCTTTAGTTGTGTTGTTCTATGTGTGAGCACACCAAAAACATTTCCAACAACTGTACTTTTTATAAATGAACTTGAACTTGAAGATTATACATCTGCAAATGTAACTGTACTGGACACACTTAGTTTGTTGTGACAGACATCATTGAAACATCATTGAAAAATCCGCACTCACAAACTTAAGTCTCATTATTTATTTATAAATTACCATCATGTCCAAAAGCAAACGCGTTTCGGCTATCAAGCCTTCATCAGTGCGCACCAGGGTTGGAAATAAGCACCCGTCCACCCGCCAAGGACGGGTACATTTCATGGCTGAAGGCGGGTACATTTTTCAACCCATCAGTCACTTTGAATGGTACAAATGGCTAGTGACTGTAGATTTTAAAATCTACCTGCCACAGTGACTGGTGGGGAAAATGTTTAAGTTCCACCCCTGGCTCCATTACAATGGGTCGACACTCGTAGGCATGTAGCCAGTTAATAAAGTTCACAAAGGCTTTTTAACTTTAGTAAGGAGTGCCTCAAATAGTGTTTTTTTTAATCTGTTCATGGATATTTATGAAGTGTTTGACATTGACCATGTTTAGGATGCATGCATGACATTGACCATGTTTAGGATGCCTGCATGACTGTGTTACACTGTTATGTACGTTATATGTATGACGCCGTTGTCAACTCAAGATTGTTACTGAAAGATTGATTCTGTTTGTCAGTGTGCTGTTAACCTCACTGTCACCAAAATTGTAATGTCTATGTCTTAATCTGTTACTTAAGGCTTTCGGCACTGTCATAGCAATGTTGTTATGATGTAGTTGAGTATTTTCAGCAAATAGTGAATAGGCCCACCGGCGACCCCTTCTGCAGTAAGAGGCTACTATTCAGTGATGTGAAGTGAAACGTGCATCAAAATCTACCAAGTGCCACGCACTTGATTCATAACATTTCCAAGGCTACACTCGCCGAGACAAAATACCTAGGATTCTTCACGTCTCCACACAAGTGCTAGGCTTTCTTTATTACAGGTGTGGGAAAGCCATGCATGTTTAAGCCCAATATATGGTATGTTGCTATTTCCTAGATGTGAATAGCTTAAAATAACTCAACACAACTTGGTCATTGTTTGTGCCCATTACGCTTGTGTTGCATTTCACAGCTTTTGGTGTGACGTCCCCCTGTGCCCCCTTCAGGCTAGTGTGTGCCAGTGCACGGGCATGACTATGCTTGATGGGGGTTACCCTAATTATTTAGTGGTTGCACCTGTGGGGGAGGTATAAAGTCCTCCTCTCCTCTTCCGATGGCAGGCACTCTGACCTCGACCTCACCTCGACCTCACCTCTGGCTGCTTTCATTTCTTGCTCTCCTCTCACTTCTTTACCCTCACCCTTTTGATTCTTTCTTTACAGCTCACATTGATACTGACACATGCATTGCATACACCATTCACTCTCACACACCCATTCATTCATCCCCAGACACCTGTTTGAATTTATTATTGTAGTTCAATAAAAATACCATTGAACTTTCAATCTTTGTGTGGTCTCCTTTTCATGTTGCGCCCCTAAAACGAGCTGGGGTCGTAACATTGGCTACAGACAATTTGTGCTCTATTATGAATTGACATCAACATTCTCATAATTTTATTTCTATTTTCATATATATATATATATATATATATATTATTTTTCTTTTCTAATATCCCCACTACAGAAATACAGTCAACCGATACTGCTATGACGTTCACTTCTACGCTTCAAATATGTTCCATTCATAATCTTTTGCGAAGCTAGTGCGCAACTTGAAGGCTGTGGCATTGCCAAGGCAAGCATGCTAGACTGTGAGATATGGCAAGTGGGTATAGTTGAACTTGGGATTGGATATGGGATTCAAATCCTTTACCTTCTACCATTGCTACAACAAATCCCTAACAGCTTCCCCACATCAACTACATATGTAGGCTACATATACATACAGTATATACATTTTAAAGATATATAGATATGATATGTGTATATACTGTGGCACTGTGTACTGACGTTACAAAACCACTAAGATATCCTCCACATTCAGGGTGTTGTACATGATCAAGGAGATCAAGAAAATGTCCAGTTATTCTGAATATGAACTACTATCATTGTTTCTATCAAAACCTTTGAGGGCAGTTTACTCAGTTTATTCCATTAGAGTCTATACTGTACAAGCTGTTCATTGTGTTCTGTACATTTTTTGTCAATCTCAATTTAAGAGGCCCCAATTTGGTTGGTGCCCTAAGCACTCTGCGTACTCTGCTTATGTCTAGCGGCAGCCCTGTTAGTAGTGTTTAAAAGCATTCTGATGACAGTGTGTAATACCTGTTGTTGTTGAGCGTGGAGTTGTAGTTGTAGTTGTAGTTGTAGTTGTAGTTGAGGTTGGAGTTGAGGTTGAGTGTTGAGGTTGGAGTTGTAGTTGTAGTTGTAGTTGTAGTTGTAGTTGAGGTTGTAGTAGTTGAGGTTGGATGGCAGTAATCTGCAAAGAATGAAACAAAATAAATGATTAATGAGTTTCAAAATAACATCATCTGGCTGGTCAGTTGAGTGAGGGTAGTAATCTATAACAGATGGAATCAAAACAATGAAAACTTTTTTAAAAAGCACTCATAATCTCTTCATCTTTCCAGTGCTACACTCTAAAAAAGTACTGTGTCAGAAATGACACAAAATGTGTGTGGTCAGGGACAACACATTTGAATGTGTGTGCTCCGGGACAACACATTATGTGTCATTTGTAGATGTGTGTAACAAAGGGGTAGAAAAAGTGTAAGAACAAGGAATCAAATAAATAAAAACTATTTTTGTGTAATATTCAAACCAATTTGGCCACGTTGTAAATTTAAAATACATTTAGGATAAGAATTATTAATGTGTGTTTTTTTACACCAAATGTGTCAAACACATTTTAACTGAATAATACACATGTTGTGTCATATTCCACACATTATGTGTTAAAATCACCTTAACACATTACATGTGTCAAAAAGGACACATTCCTTCTTAGAGTGTAGGCAATCTGAAATGAATTTATTACCGTCGTAGTCAAAACAGCAGTTTCCCCGTTCTCGACAGCGGTCTGAGCAAGAGCACATGGCGTAGTCATAGCCGCAACCGTGTTGGCAGGTGTAATCATGGGTGGCACCAGCTGGGGAAGACATCATACCTTAACATTTTGGGGACAAAGTGGTTGGTGGCCCAAGCACTGATTGGTGCCCTAAAGCACTCTGCGTACTCTGCTTATGTCTAGCAGCGGCCCTGCTAATAGTGTTTAAAAGCATTCTGATGACAGTGAAATACCTGTTGTTGTTGAGGGTGGAGTTGGAGTTGTAGTTGAGGTTGTAGTTGTAGTTGAGGTTGGAGTTGAGGTTGTAGTTGAGGTTGGAGTTGAGGTTGGAGTTGAGGTTGAGGTTGAGGTTGGAGTTGAGGTTGAGGTTGAGGTTGAGGTTGTAGTTGAGGTTGTAGTTGAGGTTGAGGTTGAGGTTGAGGTTGGAGTTGAGGTTGGAGTTGTAGTTGAGGTTGGAGTTGTAGTTGGAGTTGTAGTTGAGGTTGGAGTTGAGGTTGGAGTTGAGGTTGGAGTTGTAGTTGAGGTTGGAGTTGAGGTTGTAGTTGAGGTTGGAGTTGTAGTTGAGGTTGCAGTAGTTGTAGTTGGAGTTGAGGTTGTAGTTGAGATTGGAGTAATTGAGGGTGGAGTTGCAGTTGTTGTTGAGGGTGGAGTTGTAGTTGTTGAGGGTGGAGTTGTAGTTGAGATTGGAGTAGTTGAGGGTGGAGTTGTAGTTGTTGTTGTAGTTGTAATTGAGGGTGGAGTTGTAGTTGTAGTTGAGGGTGGAGTTGTAGTAGTTGAGGTTGGAGGTGAGGTTGAGGTTGAGGTTGTAGTAGTTGAGGTTGGATGGCAGTAATCTACAAAGCATGAAACAAAAAATGATTAATGAGTTTCAAAATAACATCATCTGGCCGGTCAGTTGAGTGATGGCAGTAATCTATAATGGGTGGGATCAAAATAATGAATACTTTTAAAAAGAGTGCTCATAATCTATTCAGCTTTCAAGTGCCAGGCAATCTGAAGTGAAGTAATTACCGTCGTAGTCAAAACAACAGTTTCCCCGACAGTGGTATGAGCAAGAGCACATGGCGTAGTCATAGCCGCAGCCGTGTTGGCAGGTGTACTCAAAGGTGACACCAGCTGGAGAAGACATCATCACAAAGGTTACAGTATAACGACAACAACAACAGCAACAACAACAACAACAACAACAACAACAACAACAACAACAAGCCTACACACCACCACCAATCCCCAAAATAAAGAAATAGGCTGTAAAAATAATAAATGCTTGCGTTTATGAAATGTCAATATTAGAATATACTAACTACAACTTACTTTCTGGATGATCTGTGTTCGGCCTGTCTGTGGTCCACCACCAGACTGCGGATGAAATTAGCTGTCATGGTTACCATGGTTACCATCATATACTGTACTGAGAGTGGTGATGTGACGTGAGTTTTCTTTCTAAGGAAATGGCCATTTATTTGACTTTTTAGTCAAGTAAGGGATAACGGCCGACGAGGTGACTGGTTATACGAAATTAATGGCAAGGCGGCGGCTCCGAACTTTGGCGCCGCGCCCAGCGAGGAGACAAAGTTGCCTCCGCCAAGCCATTAATTTCTATAACCGGTCGACCTCGAAGGCCACTATCCCGCTCATCTGCCGTTATGGTGGGGTACTTTTTTAATCTATTATTGTCTGTAAAGTTGTAGGAACCATGTTCTATCAAGATAGAATGTTGCTGTGCGGGCGTCCAACTTGACGCGCCTAGAATCTTCGTTTGGTAGCCTGCCGACGCTGTGATTATTTAATTTTCCTTTGCCCATACCACGTCGGGATGAAAGTTTAAAAACAAAAACTTGCGAAGCATTTCTACATACTGAATCGACACATGTCGCATCACGCCTCAATTTCCCCCTGCTGATCATCACAGGCCACCTGTCAACTTCGTGGCTCTTGGCTTGACAACCAAATGCGATAGAATTAACGACTGACTCTTGACTTGATAAACAAATGCGACAGAACTAACGACTGGCTTTTGGCCATAGCAACCTGCAGTTTAGAATTAGTAACGGCAGTTCGCCTAACTTAGTCGCACGTTTGACGCCTGACAGGTTATAGGGAATTAGTCGGAACCCCATCAGCCAATCAGAAAAGAGGATTCAGTTGCGTAGGCAGACAATCTCAATTTAAAGTGATACTGTCCCATTTTTGGAAATAAGCTTATTTTACACCTCCCATAGAGTTAAATAGTAGGATTTTGCCATTCTCCTGTACTTTCAACCGTTCTCTGGGCAGTGCAAATTTTACCTCCAAGCTAGCAGTTAACATTGAGTCCTACACAGTAAATTGTGTAGTGTTAAAATAACACTTAAAGAGTTAAAATTAACACTGTTCTAGTGTCTATTTGGTCCTGCTCCAGATCAGTGTTAAACACTGGTGTTAGATTTATAGTGTTAAGCTAACACTATAAAGAGTAAAGCAGTTTCGGGGAGCACCCTACTAACAATTTTTAGTTCTAAGCAGGTTCCTGCCCCACTATCTCTCACCATAGTTGAGGTACCCTGATCAAGGTAATTAAGCACCTCCCATCCTCCACCATGACTGAAACACCCTGCGCCTGGCATCAGTTTGCCACACTGCTCTCTTAAGTTAATGTTGAAAGTTGCTGAAAACGTATAAAATGTCTATATTTTATATCACTCTATGCTGTACTGCACCACAATGTGAGAGAAACATCAACTGAGCATGTGTAAACACAATCTAGTGGGAACTAATACCAATTGTTTTCCTTCATGAAGTTCAAAATATAACCATACCATCTACATCAAGTGCACAATGGAGCAAGCAATGTAACATGTGCTGTTACTGACTAGCTCACAAAGCAAGGCACAAGATGTAGCTAACAAATGCCATAAGCCAAAAGCGCCTTTAGCTTACTTGCAAAGCAGGTAAACAAGCGCTATGCTGTGCCATGCTGACCAGCCAGCAGGCAGGCAGGCAGGCAAATATTTAAAGCACTGTGACAGTCCAGGTTTATATACAGGCTCAAGAGTACCATGTGACCAGATTGATTGGGGTTTTTCAGGTGCAAGCAATTGAGTCATGATATACCAGCCCTTAGTAATTAGGTTTGGCCAGGCGCTGATGGACAGATTGGTTGTGAGGGGCCTGCTTGTTACCGACAAAGGTGTAACAAGTTCTCAAGTTATTTCTTTCACTCAACACATCTTTTGTGTGATGTTGTGTGCACAGCCAAACCTTAGATCAACCCAACCAAGTTGAGTTAAATGAATGAAATGGAATAAATAAAAAAAAGATTGTGTACATGATTAAATCTGGAGGAAATAATGTTACTAATATGTAGACGTATATGATTTAATCGGGTGGACAGTCATGACGTGACCAGACCTATAATGTAACCATCAAGGTTATGGGAACCATATGAGAACGATGAGGGAACAAACATGAAAAGCAATAAAGGTACGGTGAGAGAATGGCGAGGGAATGGAATGGGAACCACACATATATCGTTCTGGGAACTTAAATTAAACTTTCCTGGCAACCCAGTGAGAACCGAAACAGAACCAAAAATGACGTATCCGAAACGTATCCAGAACCGAACCAGAAGCAATGGCTGCTTGGTTTTTACTGTAACCAAAGGGAACGTTTGTAAGTGGTAGATTTTGGTTTGGTAATAACCCCAACCTTTAGAGAACCAAAAGTCAAATGTTTTCTTTATGTTCTCTGTTACTAGGGCATACAATGGCGCAGACAAACTCCATCACCTCGAGGAGGCGGGGGCTCTCTGGAGTACTTCTAACTCCACACAATTTAACAACTTCATTTGTCACTGACACTGGAGAGCATCTCACTCCATTTGGTGTTGGAATTACTCCAATAGTGTTAATAAGCCTTAACACTGCAAAATTAACACTGGCAAATTTACTGTGTATGAGACCATTTAGCCGCCAGCTGCTAATAGTGTTTAAAAGCATTCTGATGACAGTGTGTAATACCTGCTGTTGTTGAGGGTGGAGTTGTAGTTGTAGCTGAGGTTGAGGTTGAGGTTGTAGTAGTTGAGGTTGGATGGCAATAATCTACAAAGCATGAAACAAAAAAAAAGATTAATGAGTTTCAAAATAACATCATCTGGCTGGTCAGTTGGGTGACGGCAGTGATCTATAACGGATAGAATCAAAATAATGAAAACTTTTAAAAACAGCACTCATAATCTATTCAGCTTTCCAGTGCCAGGCAATCTGAAGTGAATTCATTACCGTCATAGTCAAAACAGCAGTTTCCCTGTTCTCGACAGCGGTATGAGCAAGAGCACATGGCGTAGTCATAGCCACAGCCGTGTTGGCAGGTGTAATCATGGGTGACACCAGCTGGGGAAGACATCATCACAAAGGTTACAGTATAACGACAACAACAACAACAACAACAATAGGCGGTAACACTTTATTTTAGGGATACATCTATTAGCACTAAAACATACAATGTTAATGCCTGCACAAGTAACTTGTAAGGCATGTATTAAGCAAGTGCTAAGGCCTACTAGGTCCTTACTATGGTTAAATTCTTAATAAATCCCTTATTGTGCATGAACAAGACATTTGCGAATACATGTCTAACAAATGTTTTTTGATTTTGCTTTGTACATGCCTTACAAGTTACTTATACAGGGACATTGTATGTCTTAGTGATAATAGATCTATCCCTAAAATAAAGTGTTACCCAATAGGCCTACACACTACCACCCACCCCCACAATAAATGAATAGCTAATTAATAAAGCCTTGCTTTTATGAAACATTAACATTAAAATATACTACACCAGGCTGCGGATGAAATTAACTGTCATGGTTCACAGGACAAATGTAGCTTTACAATTGTACTAGTTTAACAGTCATGCGTAAGCGGTTAGAGCGCCAGACTTGTATCCCAATGGCTGCCAGTTCGACTCCCAACTCGCCAGGTTGATGGGGGGAGTAATTAAACAGTGCTCTCCTCCATGAGGAGTTTTAAACCAGTCCTAAATTATCTACAAGCTGTACGTGTAGCTGTACGTGTATGTGGTGCTTAGTACCTGTTGTTGTGGTTGGATCTGTAGTAACTGTGGAAATGAAAGACATGAGTAAGTGACATACTGGAGCCTGTTTCACTAAGATAGACTGTGACTATATGACTATAACTTAGACAGAGGGTATAGTCGGACTTGGTGATATGGGATTCTAATCTGCTACCTTCCGATTACTAGAACAAATCTTGATTATTCCTTTTATGTTCTTTGTTATATTCACCCCTGATGAACAGCACAGCTATGACCTTTTGCCATTAACATACAACATAATGACACAATCATTGAGACAATAACCTACTTTGTTTTTAGAAAGGAGCAAAGGATTTTTAGCAAGATACAAGCTTTTGACGTTTTGTTATTTGTATAAATTGTTTCATATAAATGTGCTAAATATTTTGTGAATTGCATGAAAAATATTTGAGAAATACTTACCTGGAGTTGTTGGTAGAGTGGTTGGAGCACTGGGCACATCTGTAGGAAACATTCAGAGAGGATATTACAAATGACAACACATTTATTATGATTATTATAAAGTGAAAATGGAAACCATGCTGTGCTACACTTGCTTAAAAAATATGGTAACACTTTATTTTAGGGACACATCTATTAGCACTAATACATAAAATATTAATGCATGTGTAAGTAACTTGTAAGGCATGTACTAAGCAAAATAAGATAGTTGTTAAGCATGTATTCACAAATGTCTTGTTCATGCACAATAAGGGATTTATTACCAATATAACCTTAGTAAGGACCTAGTAGACCTAGATTTCTATTTATGTGTAAGCAGTAAGGGCCAGAATACAATGTGTATAAGCTCCTGGTACACTGTGTGAACAAACCCTGAACAGTGTGAAAACAGATGTGGAATAAGGGTCCCTATTCTAAAGTGATGCATTGCTCAGCCCAGATGGCTTAGGGCCCCCGCACTACCTAGGGCCCCACCTCTATGTCCCCCGCCCCGGGAAGCAAAGTGTAAGAACATGTCAGATTCTACATTAGTCTCACTAGGTATGAAGATCTCATTTATACTACTCATTATGTCAATGAGTTATTGGAAGCATTATATAGCAAGGATTGGACGTAAAGTTATCAATGACGGTGGGTGGTGAGATGTCATTTTTTTCATACACCAATTAGTTTTAATTGTAAAAACCCTGCAATAAATGCAGAATATAACGATGAGTAATAGTTTGGAAGCGAAACGAAGCTATTCCTTTCTGATAAATAAGTTAATGTTTGAGAAACTTAGCTACAAGAAGTGCAGTGCATGATGGGTACGCCCTTAGTCAGAAATGCAATGCATGGCCAATGCAGCAATGATAATATTTCTGTTGTTACGTACATGGCAAATTGTTTGGATAGCAACTAAATTTCACAAGTGAGGGGAGGAGCTAAGGACGTAGGCTCAGAGCTGGGTAGGTTGTCTGTTGGCCTAGATTGCGTACCCATCATGCACTGCACTTCTTGAAGCTAATGTTCTCAAAAATTCACTTAATTATCACAAAAGAGTAGTTTAGTTTTGCTTCAAAACTATTATTCTAATGTTCTGCATTTATTTTGGGTTTTTTTTACAATTAAAACTCAGTGGTACATGAAAAAAAATTACATCTCACCAACCCACCGCCATTGACAAGTGTACGTTCAATCCTTGCTATATATAGGCTCTTGTTACCTCCCTCTCATTGATATGAACAAGACAAAACTAGATGACTCGGTTGGGTAAGCATTAATTATTTGATATACCCTTTCACTTTGTAGATCGGGGGGGCTAGGTAGTGCAGGCCTGGGTGGTGTGGGGGCCCTAGGAGGACTTTGGTAGTGCAGAGGCCCTGAGCCATCTGGGCTGACCAATGCATCACTTTAGAATAGGGACCCTTATTCTGCATCTGTTTTCACACTGTTCAGGGTTTGTTCACACAGTGTGTCGGGAGCTTATACACATTGTATTCTGCCACTTACTACTTACTAATAAATAGAAATATAGGCTTACTGGTCCTTACTAAGGTTATATTAGTAATAAATCCCTAATTGGGCATGAACAAGACATTTGTGAATACATGCTTAACAAATGTCTGATTTTGCTTAGTACACACCTTACAATTTACTTACACAGGCATTAATATTGTATGTATTAGTGCTAATAGATGTTTCCCTAAAATAAATTGTTACCAAAAATATATATACCTGCACAGTATGCAACATAGCAACCGTACGGGCTCACTAGTTCATAAACGGCGTAGTTTCCAGGACACATTTTCACCCGGATGGGTGTGGATTGGAATTGGCAACAGCCAAGGTCCCAACTTCCACACACCCTCCTGGTCACGATGCCATCCTCTGGTTTGGGGTGTGTGCCATTCAGCCACAGGGGGGCATGAGTTCCACATCGTCTTTTTGGCACACAGCTGTCTGGCATGCGGACACTCTGCCCCTCATAGAACATGCGGTACCAGCCGTGGAACTGGATGGAACCGTCACACTTGAGGACTGATTGGTCCTGGTTGGTGGTGGACCTCCAGGTGTCATTCAGCACAGTGTAGTGGTCACAAGGATCTGGCTCTTCAGCTGGTATGGTGTACAGGAGAATGGAGAACTTATTATGGGACATCAGATGTAAACTAGATCACATTGTAGCGAAGGGGAGTAAAGTTGCCCAGCTGGGACTCGAACCCAGACCTTCTGGGGTAGTAAACCAGGACTCTGACCGCTGCACCAAAGAGGCTCGTAGATGAGACAGTCAGAACACACCCACAACCCTAGCGATGGTCACTCCATCACAAACATACACACATGCACATCCAGGTGTCATTCAGGACAGTATAGTGGTCACATGGGTCTGGCTCTTGACCTGGCAAGGTGTACAGGAGAATGGAGAACTTATTGTTAGAGATGCACCAGATCCTGATTTTTAGGAACCTGCCGGATACCGGATCCACTGCTTAAGATCCTGCCGGATCCGGAACCGGATACAGGATCCTACGAAAGGGTTGAAACACATAGCCTACTCGCACACGTGGGCCCTTTTTAATACGCCGTCTCAAACAATTTTTTTAAAGACTTATTGGCTTACTGCCACACTGCCTGCAATGGCCGCTTCCAAAGGGCTTTCACTCCATGCAGCGGTTGGAGTGAAAGACAGACTGAAAAGTCTAGGATACGTAAAAAACTAGAGATACACCAGATCCTGATTTTTAGGATCCTACCGGATACCGGATCTACTGCTTAAGATCCTGCCGGACCCGGATCCTGTAAAAAACCCTATTATCCTGCCGGATCCGGACCCGGATCTTGGATCCGGTGCATCTCTACTTATTATGGGACATCAGATGTAAACTATGTAGGTCACATACACACATGAACATCCAGGTGTCATTCAGGACAGTATAGTGGTGGCAAGGGACTGGCATGCTGGAATGGTGTACAGGGACATGATTGGACATCAGAGAGATGCAGACTGTAGCACACAGACAAATGCACAGCTTTATACAGAAACACGACTGTATAACACACCTACATTTATTTTGAGGCTTACATAAGCCATCCTGCATATCAGAACTTATATATTATATAAGTTATTTTGCAAACCAACAAACATACAAATGAACAGACTGGTGAGACCTGTAAACCTACAGTAACGGCCTTGTTGGATAATAACAAGACCACTGTAATGGTTCATGTGCATACACAGTTCACGTGGGGGGGATGGTGACAGTGCGAGAGCGATAAGTTCAGTTGACGTTTTCACACTAGACAGCTTGCACGAGCATTCTATCCGCAGGAATCAGTCTTCAGTACTAGTGCAGTCTTATCTGGTCAGTGTTATATTTAAAGTCGAATTTAAAACATTCAATCTTAACAATATTTTGTTTCAGAAAAGACCCTCAGAAATGTGATAGTCAATTGACAACATTAAAAATCCATTTGACTATCTTGTCCACACTATGACACAATGACTAACCATTCTGATATCGCTGACACATTCATTGACATAAAAACTTGCTTTTGAGAGACAAAGTAAGAATATTGAGCAAGAGCCTGGGTTTTGCAGGTCATCTGTGGTGTTTGCCATGTGTTAAAACTGTTTTGAGAATGAATATTGTTTTTGGCAAATGACGAGAGAGATTCGAGAAATACACCAATTGAAAAAAAGTGTGTTCTATTTTGCACTGAGAATGCTTGTCAATAAATTAGTTATACTCTAAATGTATATCTAGTCGAGTCTTATCTGATCTATGTTACACAAAGTCGAATTATCAACATTTTTCATCAAATCTAAACAACATGTGGCATCGGAAAAGACCCTCAGAAGTGTACTAGTCAATTGACAACATGACAAATCAATTTGACCATTTTGTCCGTACTCTATGGCTAAAGCTGTTTTGGGAATGAATAATGTATTTTACAAATTGTGAGAGAGATTAGAGAAATGCACCAAACCAATTTCGAAAAGCTGCAATATATTGGTTCTGCTACATTGGAATAGGAATAGGGTAAGTCTCCTAAGTCGCCTAAAATTTGACTGGGTTGTAATGGTCTGGTCAAACCTATTTTCCGATTCAGCTCACATTCCCCCCTCACATTCACACATATGCTGTACCTCAGAATTAATGATAACCAATGGTGTGATTGTCGGCTTCACTTGTCAAGCGATTTTTGAGTTGTGTGAGTGCAAATTTTAATTTATTTGGACTGCACAACAGAAGTTGCATGTCTGACAGTGTTGCCAGATGTGTCTGACCAAATCCCGCCCAAAAGCTTCTCAAAAAACGCCAAAATGCTCTAAAGTCTGCCTAAAATTAAACAAATTACATTGACTTCTATGGGCCCAAAATGGCCAAATGGCCAATTTTTTCGATTTTTACCAGCAGACACTCATCCCAAGTAGCCCAATATGGCAACACTGATGTCTGATGTGCAGCCACTTCACCCTTGCTTCATGCTATCACCTGACTTTGCAGAAAAAGAATGAACAAAATCAACAGTCCCCTCCCCCTATGGAACAGTCTGTAACTTGGGAAGCATACAACTTCAATTTAAAGGAGATTTCAATCTTTTCTCTTGTCTGAGGAACGCACAGTAATATTTTCAGAATATTATGTGACACAAGTGTGTAGAGATTTGTTAGCAATTTTTGCTTCTGATTCTTAAGCAAAATGGCATCACAAAGCTTCAAGTTCATACAATGCAGTGCTGCTTTGTATTTATTTGGCAGTGCTAAAAGAACTTCCAAAACCACCATGTGTGGTGCCTTGAGGGTTTGCTGTATTGGAAAATAATCCAGTATTAAAACTGCAAGAAACTGATCCGGGAGTGTGGCTGTATGGGAAAATAACCCAGTATTAAAACTGCAAGAAATTGATCGTGTGCGGCTTTTTTACTACACAAGGGAAAATGAATAAAAACCACCCTGCCTACATCCTCTGTAAAGACGCTGAAGAAGGCTTAGTCCGAAAGGTCTGCTGTCTGCTACACTAACCCAGTAATAAAACTGCAAGAAACTGATCCAGGAGTGCGGCCTTTTTACGACACATGGGAAAATGAATAGTTATAAAATGGTGCATACTCGACTTATCAAAAGTAATACAAAGGTTACTCTAGATCAGTGGTCCCCAACCTATGGGTTGGGACCCAACGTATGGGTTGCCAAAGATCCACAGAGGTTTAATTTTAATACCATATATAGCCCATGTTAAATAAATGACAAAGCATTTCAACTATTTCAAATGAAGCAACAAAATGTAAGTGATAGGCCTACATTTAACATTTATTCTATCTTTGAGGAATAAAATGATAACTAAGGAGTTTTCACAGGAAACAGAGTGTCATGTGAATCCCTCTCATGCGATTGGGTCACCAAAGCTTACAATGCTAAAAATATGGGTCCCCGAAGAAAAAGGTTGGGAACCACTGCTCTAGATAACACCTGCACTGATCCAAAGCAGCATGTTCAGTACTCACCCTGAACGATGATAACAGCAGCACAAGAGCAGCAGAGCAGCAGCAATGTGAACCTCATTCTGAACTCCATCTCTCTTCTCAGCTGGAGAAGCTTCTGGTCTCAGGCTCCTCATGCCAGGACTAATGTACTCTTCAGCAGCAGGATCTTACCATACCGTGTTGCCAGATTGGGCGCTTTCCCGCCCAATTGGGCTGCTTAGGATGGCCGTCTGCGGGTAAAAATGGATTTGGGGGAAAACCTGCCCAATTTTTGGCCCATAGAAATCAATAGAATTGGGCGGGATTTAGTGCTTCGCGGCGGGGTTTGAGCATTTTTGGGCTGGAAATCATCCGCCTCATCTGGCAACCCTGTTCCCTTGTTCCCATATTACTGTAAGAAATTATCCCTAATGATGAGGGCAAAGCATACAGAAAAATACAAGCTGGCATATGTAGAGTTGGCATAAGGTGGAGCAGAACAAAGGGCCCTCTTAAACCTGTGTGTCTCTTGTGTCTCTTGTGTGTGCGTGACCAAAATCCAATAAATCCAAGACAAACAAAGGATGAAGTTTCAAAAGTTGTCAACATGTTCTTGTTTAAGTTAAATGCAAATACTGCACAGCCCTGCTTAGGAATGTCATATGTAAAAGGTATTAAACTAAATACAGCACATTGATCAAAGCCACAAAAGAACAGGCAAGTCACACTTAGCAAGCCAGATCAAACACTTTCCCGGTTGGTCCTCCGTCCAGCCTTCAAATTTACACACACCTTTTTCCTGCAGATCCTACGGGACTCGTATTCATTAAGATACAAAGGGAAGGATTTAATAGACATGCCATCAGGGTTGCCAGATGAGGCTGATGATTTCCAGCCCAAAAAATGCTCAAAACCCGCCTAGAAGCTCAAAATCCCGCCCAATTCTATTGATTTCTATGGCAAAAATTTACCGGGTTTTTCTGCTAAATGCCATTTTTACCCGCACACGGCCATCCTAAGCAGCCCAATTGGGCGGGAAACAGCCCAATCTGGCAACACTGCATGCCATATCTCCAGTGGCACGCTGTAATAGTCATTGGAAAGTGAACTACCACAGCACTACTACAATACTATGACATAACACTGGGCCTTTAGTAATGCACTATGACTTGGTCATTGCCATTCTGGTAACAGCAAATTTATAACAGCAAGGATTAATGCATGACAGGTACAGGTAAATACATGAAGCTACACAATAAGAGTTCCTTTTCCCTACAGCGCTGCCTATTAGTATTGGCACCTTGACGTTTTTTTTTAATACTTTATTGTGCTATAATGATGATTACATTCCATCAGACATTTGTTTTCCTCACCCAATGAGTGGAACAATAAAAGGATAATAATAATCGTCCATTTCATTGGTGGACTCTCATTGAAGACTATTAATTAATAATAAAAAAACATAGAAAGGAAATAAATAAAGAATAAAATGACATAAAACTTCATAAAACATATTCATTCTTTGGCTTTGTTGCATCTATGGCACTGTAAATACTGTTATTTGCGAAATCAAGACCTTCAAATGATAAAAGTAGAGATGCACCGGATCCGGTTCCGGTTCCGGATCCGGCAGGATAATAGGGTTTTTCACAGGATCCGGTCCGGCAGGATCTTAAGCAGTGGATCCGGTATCCGGCATTTACCTAAAAATCAGGATCTGGTGCATCTCTCGTTTTTACGTAGCCTAGGCTTTTCAGTCAGTCTTTCACAACCCCGATCACTGCATGGAGTGAAAGCCCTTTGGAAGCGGCCGTTGCAGGCAGTGTGGCAGTAAGCCAATGAGTCTAAAAAATAGTTTGAGCCAACGTGTTCCCACGTGTGCGAGTAGACTATATGTTTCAACGCTTTTGTAGGATCCGGTATCCGGTTCCGGATCCGGCAGGATCTTAAGCAGTGGATCCGGTATCCGGCAGGATCCTAAAAATCAGGATCTGGTGCATCTCTAGATAAAAGGTCATCCAAGTATACTAATTCCATGTTGTGAGTATGTAAATAATGAGTGTGAATAGATCAAGTGCTGGATGTGTAGGGTCAGAGGTCACATTCTTGGCTTTCCTGACAATTCTGCTGTTGTAATGTGAGTCATCCACCTTGTACAAACCCTAATGGGCCGTCATGGGTAAGTGGTTAGGGCGTCAGACTTGTAGGCCAAAGGTTGCCGGTTCGACTCCTGACCCTCCAGGTTGGTGGAGGGACAAATCAACCAGTGCTCTCCCACATCCTCCTCCATGACTGAGGTACCCTAAGCATGGTACCATCCCTTCGCACTGCTCCCTAGGGGCGCCATTGGGCGCTGTCCCCTTGCACAGGCGATCCGGATCATGAATTGATTTTTAAAAATAATATTCACCATTGCTTACCTACAAATCTAGACGCCCCAAATGACCACAAATTGAATTGTGGGACAGGGCAACTTTTGACATTGTTTCTAACTCCACAAAAAGAAGGCAAAAAGACTTAAAATAAAAACAGGGTGTAACAGTCAAGTGTTCTGTCAAACAGCTTCCTTGGCAGAGGTCGGCACTCTCTGAGTGCATTTCTAGTCTGGTATTTTACGGTACATAATTTGCATGGAGGGGCATCATTTAAGCAATAAGCCGTGGGTTTGTGTTCGATTTATAATGAGTAAGGTTGTGGGCGCGGCGCCAAGGGATTATTGTTTAGTGTGGTTGATTGATATGTGAGTACAGACATTATTTCCATTGAAACCATTCCATTGTGTTCATGCTTAATGCTTCACTTTACTGGATCATCAGAACTGATAGAAAATACACACAACCCAGTGTCATGCCTTTTGGGATGCTTTAATAATCATTTGAAAGTACAGAAGGAGAAAAGAATAACAATAATCATTACATAGAGTACCACGGGGTGCCTAAGTCTACACCCCTTCCAGACGGCTCATGGGGAAGTCAAAACATTTGATGGGTTCTATTGGACTGATGTAACCTGTTAACCAATCCATCTCACTTTCCTCCCTAGATCAGACATATGCTGTACCTCAGAATTCATAATAACCACTGGTGTAGTCGACTTCACTTGTCAAGCAGTCTGTGAGTTGTGTGCATGGAAAAATATTTAATTGTTTAGACTACACAAGAGAGATGGCATGTCTGACGCGCCTTTACGGAGGGGCACGTGAGGCGCACGTCTATTACTATTACCAAGTCTCACGCAAAAATGAAATCAGGGTTCCTTGCCTGCAAAAAATGAGTGGTCTTATGACGCCATCCAAATATTTAAAATTCAGTGCTATCATGTGAAATTCAGAAGCACATGTCAAATGGAATCAGGATTTAGCTTTACTCGCCCCATTCACTTCCATTCAAAATGTTTTCCCGTGGTGCGGAAGTAGAGGGGTGCAATTTCGGCACCCCATAGAGTCCCTCTGTGATAAGACATGATTGGTAGAAAGTTGAGGAGGAGAAGAGATGATTGATTAGTTTGGGCTGATGAAGTCATCAGTGGGTTCCTCAGGCGTCTGCCTTTGCCACCAAGTCCTCCAGCTGCTTCGCCACAGGCTTCTCAGGATCTACGCGCACACACACACACACACACACACACACACACACACACACACACACACACACACACACACACACACACACCAAGTAAAATATACAGAACTTCCATCCTGACAGTATTTGTGTATTCATGAAGGAAAACCAAATTTAATGTGTCAAGACAGCACCCCTTTTATTAGCCTTTTGTGATTAGAAAAGTAATGACACAAATGAGTGTTGTAGTAGTGTGGCACTGAGCTTTTTGAAGGAATAGTAGGGCGCTCCAATGGGGGAATGGTGAGCATTGTGAGGCTACCAGATCATCAACATACAGTATGCTCATTACATCTTTTACCACAATTTTTTTTTTCTATGTCTGGCCCCTTTATTGGGAGGAATTTGAAAATCTGGCCCTCTTTGACTTTTAATTGAATAGCCCTGCCATATCAACGCAACTCTACTACTACCCTACTACAACTCTACTAGTTGAGATTAGGTTTTTATCAAAAACCCAAAAGTGAGTTGTGATTGTATTGGGGTGGGAGATAATAAGCAAGGCTTCATCCCACTCCTTTTCAGATGCACTTAATGATGGTATTGGTATTTTATTTAAATGGCTGCTTATTGTTCTTGTGTTACATCTTAACTCATTGGCTGCCTTGGCCGTCGAATGACGTCATTTCAAATAGTGACGCCCCCTACCTTCGACGTCGTTCGCCGACAATTGCGTTTTTTTACAGCCAGGCCTCGAGGACAGTCTGACCTATCTTCTGTATGAATTTCAAGCCTCTAGGCATTTTCTAACTGTTCCTGTAGGTGGCAGAAGTGTCCTTAGGAACAGTCAAGGCAGGGCTTTAGCTCAGAGCAAGATGAAATGTCAAGACAAAAACACCCCTTTTTTACTATTATAATATAATCTCAAAAGTAGCATAGCAAAATCATTTTTGAAAGTAAAGCACCTGTGACAGTAGTCTACTTTCTTGCCCTCTGATTTTAACACAGGTAGGCTACTGATTTTAGTGTCAGAGCCTGACCAAAAAAAAACCTTCCTCTCATGACCAAAATACAATCCCCTGTTGCTATCTAGCTAGAAGGCATTGTAGCTAACTTGCCCAAAATACACCATGAGATGATCTGTGTGACAACCTTTCATTTTGGATAATGTGATCAGCCTACACAACATCAGGATGTTGCTTACAAAATATCATCTAACAGGAGAATGCACGGGACTAGTGGTGATGTGTCCCAACTGAGGTAACTTGGGTATAAAGTTTGCTACGCTAGCTAGCTAGCTAGCACGAAATCGCTAACAACTTACAACTAAGCCTAAATAAAGGAGCCTTGGTAAGTCAACTATTTTTTACTCAATCCACAGTTATTTTTATGGATCTGTATAGTATGATCAGCTTACTGTATCATCAAAAAAGACAGGGGGTTGCAGATTCTTGGAACAGAGTAGCCTTTGTGTCTGGTCAGATGCATTCAGCTCACATTAGAAAGCATTGCACTTAGCCTCAGACCAGCTAGCATTCACCACTCCAATCGGCTTGTGAAATGTTGGATGTGTGATCAGTACTTTATCAAAAGAAAATTCATTGAACAATATATGACAAGATCACTATAGCAGAACCATGATGACAGTAATCATCAATCTGCAAATTGTCCGCTCTGCCAAAGAAGCTGCAGTAAGCTACGCTAAGCGGTGCTGCCTGCCTACCTACCTGCCTCCCTCCCCACAAGACACAACACGGTACTATTTCTGGAGGAAATAAACCAGCTGTGATTCGTTCTCCAACGAGGGGAGAGAGAGAGGGAGAGGGAGAGGTAGGGAGTTACCGGAGTTAGGGGCAACTGCTGTCATGATCCATGCTGCGCGCCAGCAACTAAACCAAAACACCCTTGTTTTCGAGTCCCCCCGTTATATTTCAGTATATTAGGTTGAAAAGGTCATACAAATGATCTTTTTGTTCAGGCTACAGATGACAGAAGACTGTGTAATAGCAGCTGATAGGTTTGGAGTTGTTAGGACGATGCCATTACGGGCAAAAACGTTTGCAGTTATAGTTCTACTTCAAATAGCGTTTTCTCAGCTTTTTGGCTAGAAAGCAGCATTTTGGCGAATTCCACTTAATTTCAACAGATGATTATGAAAGAACGGAAAGGGGTAGAGAGACACCGTTTTTTTCTGATGACAGATGAGCGTCTAATCTGTGTTTTGATAGGTATGGTGTTGACATAGACACAGAACTCAATTTTCTGTGAGCCTCCAAAAAACACCCAAAATGCTGAAAAATCGCTGGCACTCCGAGGTACTCTTTTATGAAAATGGCTGGCAGCCAATGAGTTAAAGGGACACTGTGCAGGAAATGGTCAAAAAAGGTACTGCAACTATGCTGCTCATTGAAACTGGGCTGCCTATTGCCAAATTTGATCTTTACATGAAAGTTTACAAAGTAATAAACAAATATTTTCTAGTATGGTCCACGTACAGTCATTTTTGCAGCTAAAAATGGCTATTTTTGGAAATTCAAAATGGCGGACCATGGAGAAGATCCCCCTTTTCATGTATGAAAAGTGCAATTTTTCCAGTCATAATGAATACTTAGAATTTGATGCTGGTGGTAAGTATTCATGAAAAAGGTAACATTAGTGAATGGGCAGCATGAATTCTGGAAATAAACAACTAAAAATCTCACACTGTGTCCCTTTAAATCAAATCAAATCAAATACAAAGTAACTCAACTTCAGAAAGTGGAAGTTGGCACTGGCAATTTCATGGTTTGGGGGCTCGAAAATCCCAGTAAGCTGAACAATGTCAAGGTGTTGATTTGCAGCGTACATAAAAACATCTGGCATTTCACCTCTGAGCTTAATGGGTCCCAGGACCAGGATTTCACTGTGGTCTCCAGGGGAAGCCACATTTCGAGCCACGCGCCTCTGGCAGCCCTGGCCATAGCGGGAGTTGTTGACGTCGGCAGGGCCGATGAAGACGTTGCACTGCAAGTACACGGTGTTATGGGTCCGCAGGAACTTGAAGGCTTGGAAGGAGAACCTTGCGTAAGGCTGAGTGCCAGCTGTGTAGACGCGGTATGTGTCATCTCTGGGACACCTGGGAAGGTGAAACAGCAACATACCATACTTACTCACCAAAGACACGTCACCAGCGTGGTATTCCAAAAATATGCTTAAAGGGACACTGTGCAGGAAATGGTCAAAAAAGGTACTGCAACTATGCTGCTTATTGAAATTGGGCTGCCTATTGCCAAATTTGATCTTTACATGAAAGTTTACTAAGTATTAAACAAATATTTTCTAGTATGGTCCAAGTACAGTCATTGTTGCAGCTAAAGATTACTATTGGAAATTCAAAATGGCGGACCATGGAGAAGATCTCCCTTTTCATGTATGAAAAGTGCAATTTTTCCAGTCATAATGAATACTTAGAATTTGATGCTGGTGGTAAGTATTCATGAAAAAGGTAACAGTGAATGGGCAGCATGAATTCTGGAAATAAACAACTAAAAATCTCACACAGTGTCCCTTTAAGTGATAAACCTGGCTAAAGGAACCTACCGAAAGTGGTAAACTAGTGCTAATAGCTAGCCCAGATGCATAATTTACTTATAGATGCACTGTGTTAGGGCTGCACATTAATCGAAAATAATCGAAAATCGTGAAATCGAAGTCGTGATTTCAATCGTGATTTAACCGTGGCAATAGTGACCTACCTTTGAGAGCGTCTTTGAAGCCAGAACATACTCACAGGCTGGTGTTTCTGGCTAGAAATCTGTCCACCCAAGTTTCATGCTATTGCCTTTACATAATTATTACAATTCATTTTATTTTGCTCATACCTATAGTTCATTCTTCATCTTGCTATAATTTTCAAAAAAAAATCAAAAATCATGATTAATAATCCTGATTACGATTTTTTTTCCATAATCGTGCAGCCCTACACTGTGTTCTATTTTTAGTAGTTCACTTCCAGAATTCATGCTGTCCATTCACAAATGTGAACTTTTAACTTTTAATGTTTAACTTTTGCAGCACAGTGAACAGATAAAAAGGTGAGTCTTACCCGTTCACCACGATGTCATAGGAGCGGTGATCAGCATGGTCATGTGGATTTGGGGAGGCCACGCAGGTATCCAGGAAGACGGCAAGACTGCTGTCAGGTCTCCTCAGGCTCACCTGGACGTACACATTCTCATTGAGTTCAACATAGTAAGGGCTGCCATAGACTTGCTGGTGGAAGCTGGACGTAGCGTAGAAAGCCATAGTGGTATTGAAACGGCCTGTTCCAGTTATGTTAAAATTAGGTCTCTCATGGGCGATGTACATTATCTGTGACACAGAGTCAGAATCCATATGGCAGACAGCAGACAGCTTGAATGTTGATTGGCGTGTGATTTCCCCAATGCTGGATCGATACGCCCGCACTGCATTATGGTAGATCACCCGGCCACCTTTGAACTGAACAGAAAAAGGAGTCAAGATGGGTAAATTATTATTTTTTTTAAGTCATACATGCTAATCATAGCTATGTTCATCATCCCAATCCTAGGTGACTAACATTTTCATATTTCATTCTTAGTATGGTGTAAGAAAGTAGAATGGAATGCCTTTCATTGTCACTATTCAAATGTGGAATGTATACAACAAACATGCACAATGAGGTATAGAGGAGAGACCAGCAATACTAGCTCCCAGCAATACTTATCAGGTTATGATCAAGTCCCATACCTCTCTGAAAGTTCCACAGCGGTTGAGGGGGAAGTTGAAGATGACTTGGTAGCTGGTGATGGATGGTCTACAGTGTTCATCATTGACGTACAGGTCATTGCCATTGTCATATCCCTGAGAGCGCAGGAAAGCTCTCGAGATGACAATTTTCATATTGTCGCCTGAACACTGAACTTGACCTACAAACAGTGACATGAGTTGAGTAAGGATGTATCCCATTTCTTACACAACATAGGGCAGGGTTTCCCAAACTGGGGTGTGTGCACCCCTGGGGGTGCGCGGCCTGTCACAAGGGGGTGCGCGAGCTGAATAGGGCAATGGATGATCTGTGTGTTTTTATACCGCATTCATGAACATTATATAGTTTTTAATTGTTTGGTCAATTGTATGCTGGAAAGATCCATCTGAAGTGTAGTTTATAACTCCTAGACTTGTCATGCAACAAGTTCCATTGTAATGATGGCAGAAAAAACATAATGTCTATTGTAAATGAGGATTGCCCAAAATGTGTGGCTGTGCAACATAAGCTTAGGGGGTGCGCAAACCACATTGAATTGTAAAAGGGAGTGTGCGGGGGGGAAAGTTTGGGAACCGCTGACATAGGGTAAGGAGATCTCACTATTCCTCATCACATCATCTTCACCCCCTCACCGTCATCAGTAGATAGGGAGCTGATGAACTCAGCCTGGAAGCCACGACTGACTCCAGAGTTGTCACTTCTGAAGAGCACAGTCAGGTGGTTGGAGGAGGAGTGGAAGGCAGCCTGGGAGGAGTTGTGGCAGAGTTTCCCCAGCTGACTGTAGCCTGTGGACGGGCCATCGTAGACGGTGACGTAATCACAGATACAGCAACCTTCCAGCCTGAACGGAAAAGCACAGAGCTTTGATAGATGTCATCAGAAAATCAAATGTTGTCATTAATTATAACAACAAAAACAACAATAATAACAATATAATAACAATAATAACAAGAGCAATAATAATACAGTTCCTAGAGTTAAGAAGATGCTGACATTTCATCAATAATAACATTACTATAACCAATCACTGCTTATAATAAAATATATCAGTGTTTCATCAGCAGTATATTTAAAAGAAAAAAAGAAACAACTGTGCAATCACTATGCTGCAACATCTTAACAAATTATAAAACAAGAAAGTAAGTGGTGTTGCGCCACTTACTGTAGGTCTGTAAATGTCAGGAGAACCCTCTGGTCAGAGGGAGCGGACAGTCTCCACACACAGTAGGTGTTGTCATGGTAAGATCTTGGGTAGTAGGGGCTGGAGAAAGTTCCAGAACCATTGAGATCTTCTCCACACTGTGGATGAGCCTCTGGAAGAGTGTATATATACAGTCATCGGAAAAAGTTTGTACACCCTTCGAAATTTCTTACATTTCTGTCAAAAATGCACGTATTGTTAAAAAAAAGTTCGGGAGAAGTGTGATGACATTTGACACGCCCTAATTAACCACCTGCATTCTATTCTCCATTAAACTGTCATTCATCGTAATTCAGCGCGAAAAGATCCTGTTTAACCATCTGCGTTTCATTCACTGCTCGGCTGTCAAAGCAACGATATTTGGAACGCCCCTTAATTAACCACACAGCATTTATTCTCTGCTCACCTGTCTCCAGTTAGAAATTGGCCTTCTCACTCCCACCCACCTCCTCCCCGTTCACCTCCCTTCCGCCAATGTTTATTCGATTCATCAGCTTCGATACCACCTTTATAAACCCTGGCCAACGATTTTAACTGTATTAAGCCCCAAAATAGTGACATATTCCTTTAACAGTGGTGATGTGGTTTTGGTTAAGGTGTGGTTCTCCATTTCTCCTCCAAACATGACATTGTGTGTTCCCCTAAACCAGTGGTTCCCAACCTTTTTCTTAAGGGACCCATGTTTTTACTATTGTAAGCTTTGGTGACCCAACCACGCGAGCGCCCGCACGAGAGGGAGTCACAAGATGCCCTCCGTTTCCTGCGAAAACTTATTTTAGTTATTTTATTCCTCAATTCGTCTTTGGTCAAATATAGAATAAATATTTAATGTAGCACTTACAATTTGTTGTGTCTATGCATTTATTAGTTAAATGCTTTGTCTTTTATTCAACATGGGCTATATATATTTAAAACAAAACCCCTTAAAATCAAGAGGGCTCCGCGACCCCCTGTGGATCTTTGGCGACCCATAAGGGGGGTCCCGACCCATAGGTTGGGAACCACTGCCCTAAACAATTCAACTTTGGTTTCAACTTTGGTCTACAGAACACGTAGTGATTCTGTGAAGAAAATCGCAAAACCTGTGAAGAATGTCGTAAACCTTGAAGGTGCAGCAATATATTTTTTTACAGAAACCCCATTGTTTTTTGTTTGGCAGAATGAACCCCATTCTTGTCCATTTTTCAAAGTATCGTAGACGTGTCAAAAGAGATGGTTTCTGTAATTATTCAGCTGACCCTATATGGTTATTTTTAACCTCATTAAAGGGACAATGGTCAAAAAAGGTACTGCAACTATGCTGCTCATTGAAATTGGGCTGCCCGTTGCCAAATTTGATCTTTAAATGAAAGTTCACTAAGTAATAAACAAATATTTTCTAGTATGGTCCAAGTACAGTCATTTTTCAAAGATGTATGAAAACTGAATTTTTTCCAGTCATAATGAAAATTTAGAATTTGATGCTGGTNGTAAGTATTCATGAAAAAGGTAACATTAGTGAATGTCAATATTAATTCTGGAAATAAACCACTAAAAATGTCACACAGTGTCCCTTTAAGGACTCTGTGCTATGTCTTTGAATTATTTTTGTAGGGCGTTAACCACTTGGGAAAGAAGAAACACTGCCTCCTAAGTGTCAACATTCATATACACTTTCTATAGCCATGCACCTGTGAATACACAAGACCTTTAGAAATGTTTTTGTAACCTTTTATAGATTCATAAAAATCATTAATTTTTTATCATACTGTATGTCTTCAGAGAAATAGTTTAAGTGAGGCATGGTTCACATCAGACAATGCCTCTCCATCAAGACATATTTCGTATCTGGTGTGCATTTTCCACTGGACAGGGTAGCTTCAGTATATGCAACACCTGAAGGATTGACTTTGAAATCCCTCAAATTGTGTAATAGTCTGGTTTGTCTGAACTTCTCTAATTAGCTTTTGAAGGATTCTTACTAAGGGTGTTTCTTACTAATGCCTCCCTCTATAGAGTCAATGAAAATATAATGACAAGTACATGTGTGGGTGGAATTAGTTAAAGCAGACCGTGTTTGTTTCTTCCTGTGATTTCCGGGAAGATCAGACTATTATATTATGACCAATTTTGACAGAAATGTGAGACATTTGAAACGGTGTCTCTAAGTCATTTACGTATATTTTGGTATACTGCATTTTAAAACTTTACCTTGACAAATGACTGAGGCATCTTCAGTGTGGCTACAGTCATGGGTACCAATACCACGATGCCGACACTGAGACAGAGATGATTCCCTGCCAGTGCAGGCAACGTCATCAAGCCAAATCTGTCCGCTGCCTTGACCAAAGTGAGCACTTGATGGTGCACTTATGGCTGCTCCACAGCCCAGCTGTCTGCAAACCACTTTGGCATCGTTTAGGTCCCACGAATCATCACACACAGTGCCCCAGCGGCCACGGGCGTACACTTCCACTCTCCCAGAACACGAACTGTTACCAGCCAGACGTAGATTGTTGATTCTCCCTATGAAGACATGTGAAAGCACTGATCATTCCCATTACATTTTATGATACTATCTAGCAGGGCTTGACATTGGCACCGGCCAAATGCTGGTAAAACTTTGCTGGGGCTAGCAGCCATTTCAGTCTCCTTGACAGCTAACATATTCTTTGGCGTGACAAATCACAGTAGTTGTATCAATTGTTTGTATTTCAATGCAAGAAGATTCTAAAGAAAAATGACAGCAAAACTCTTACTAGCATAAAGGCTAAATGGCTAGTGACTTGGTAAAACCACTAGCCACAGTGCCGGGTGCGCTAAAAAGTTAATATCAAGCCCTGCTGTCTAGTACATGCTGATATCACCATTTTGGGTATTAAACTCAGTCAAACATGCCATTTTGATGAATGATAGTCTATGGGAGAGACCCCTACTTGTGAAGATAAAATGAAACATTGTGCCTATAGCATCTGTAAAACCGACAACCAATATCCAAAAAGTGCAGTTTAAAATTTCACATATCATGACTAACGTCCTCACATTTACAAGACGACGGTCCGATGGGACTGTGTGTTTGTGCTCCCACTTTATGTTTCCCGGGACTGCTTAAGGGCCACCATCAAATTCGAAGTATTCATTATGACTGGAAAAATTGCACTTTTCATACATGAAAAGGCGGATCTTCTCCATGGTCTTCTCCATTCAAGGTA
This sequence comes from Engraulis encrasicolus, assembly GCF_034702125.1. Taxonomy (NCBI): domain Eukaryota; kingdom Metazoa; phylum Chordata; class Actinopteri; order Clupeiformes; family Engraulidae; genus Engraulis; species Engraulis encrasicolus. The sequence goes on along the minus strand of NC_085880.1, from coordinate 47,793,365 downwards.
TTTTGAATTTCCAAAAATAGTCATTTTTAGCTGCAAAAATGACTGTACTTGGACCATACTAGAAAATATTATATTAGTACTCTGGTATACTGGTGCTCAAACTGTGGTACACGTACCTCTGGTGGCACTTGGAAGAATTGTTTTTGTGCATTGACTTGAAGGCTGATCAAGTTGTTGCAGCCGAAAATGTCTCTTTGATCTCACATTTTGTAATATTGAACTGTATTCATCTGAAAACACAATGCAGAATAATACTTGGCAGGCAAGAAATTTAAAATCAAGCTCAAATCAAGGTCAGATGCTTCTTTTAGTTGATGATAATGTTTGTGCATATAGTAGAAAATATGTTTGCCCATTTTTCTTTGCACATTATCTCTAAAATATTAATAGTTTGTGGCTGTAGCTTTGTAAATGGGAGGTTCAGTTCTCTCCATAGAATTATTAAAGGGTTAATATTTGGAGACCGTCTAGGCCACTTCACGACTTTAATATGCTTCTTATTGAGCTACTCCTTCGTTGCTTTGATTGTATGTTGTGTATTATTGTCATGTTGGGAGATCCAAAAATGGCCCACCCTTCAGTGTAGTGGTGGAGCGAAAGATGTTTGCACTCAGGATTGCACATTACATGTCTCCCTCCATCCATTCGTTGACAATGTCAAGTTCTCCTGTGCCTTGGCCAGACAAACACCCTCAAACCATAATGATACCACTTTCATGCATGATGGTGAGGAGGGTGTTCTTGGGATCATAGACAGCAGTACTCTTTCTCAAAACACATTGAATTGTGATAATGCCAAACAGCTTGATTTTGGTTTCATCTGACTACAGCACCTCCTTATCATATCCTAAACCAGTCTGATGTCCGTTGGCAAACCTCAAGTGGGACTGCACAGGTTCCTTCTGAAGTAGAGGTACCATGTGTGCACTACAGGATTTTAAACCTCTGTGGCATTAAGTGCTACCAGTAGTTTTCTCAGTGATTTTGGTCCCAGTAGCTTTGATATCATTGCCTAGTTCATCCCGTACAGCTCTAGGGTGATTTCTTTCTGTTCTCATGATTATCAAATCCCTACAAAAGGTCAAATCTTATATAGAACCCAGACAGGCTGATGGATAGTCATTTTGTATTCCTCACATTTTGGAAGAAATGCATCAACAGCTGGGTCATTAATACTCAGTCTCTTTCTTGTGGCTTTGCAGCCCATTTATTTTTTGTTCAGGTCTAAAATCGCGTCCCTGATATCATTTGACCACTCTTTGGTCTTTCCCATGCTGGTGAGGTTGGAGTGTGACTGATTCACTCATACTATGGACTGATTCTGCTGATTCAATGTAGCCTATCTTTTATGCATGTTAGTATGTACAGGTATCTTTAATTCAGATGACAAGTTGATCGGAAGTGCCCATCTGGTCTGTGGGCCCGGAACTGTAATCAGTTGGCAGGGGATCAAATACTTATTTTGCTCGATGAAATGGAAATAAATTAATATATATTCTCTTCAGTTAATTTCTGGATTTTCTTTTTGATATTCTGTCTATCCATATTAGAATACATATTATCATAACATTTATTGACTGATCATGTCTTTGTTAGTAGGCAAACCAACAAAATCAGCAAGGGATCAAATACATATTGGACTCACTGTAACTGTTAGTGCGTAGAGCCTTAAACAGGACACAGATAATGACACATTCATTGAGACAGTAACCTACTTTGTTTTTAGAAAGGAGCGAAGGATTTTTAGCAAGATGGAAGATTTTGATGTTTTGTTATTTGTGTAAATTGTTTCATACAAATGTGCTTAATATTGTATATTGCATGAAAAATGAAATATATGAGAAATACTTACCTGGAGTTGTTGGTATAGTTGTTGGAATTGTTGGAGCACTGGGCATATCTGTGGGACACATTCAGAGAGGATATTACAAATGACCACGATAACGACAACACATCGATAATGATTATAAAGGAAACCATGCTGGGCTACACTTGTTAAAAATATACCTGGACAGTATGCATAATTGCAAAGGTTAGGTCTCACTAGTTCATAAACGGCGTAGTTTCCTGGACACATTTTCACCCGGATGGACGGGATTTTCAAGCTGCAACAATTACTTCCTGCGTGCCCACAAACCTCCCTGGCCACAATACCATCTTCTGGTTTGGGATGTGTGCCATTCATGTAATGTAATGTTTTATTTTGTCGGAGCCACCTATTGATTATCCATCTGCTGTGGTAAAATTGTGTGCAGGTGTCGGAATTGTGCCGGAAGCGAAAGTGCTCCGCAGTGCTGTTGGAACCGATGTGCTGAGGTAGTTCTCTTTCAGTCGAATGGTTCTGCATCTCTATGGGGAGTGCCCTTGTCTCAACTGATCTCACAGGCTACTGAGAAAACATTTGTGTGAATCCATACTACCATTTAACAATCACCCTGAGCCGTGGTCACAGCAGTAGGAGAGCAGCAGAGCACCGGGATCACTGATCTCCACCTCGACTCTTCTTCAACACGATCTCTACCACCAGGGGCGCTGCCAGAAATGTTGGGCCCCATGAAAGATTCGAATTGTGGGCCCCCTTAAGGGCCCCTCTCAGTGCTTGGTCCCCCTTAAGGGCTCCTATCTGTGCTTGGGCCCTTAGAATCTGTACCACTTTTCCCCCCCTAGCGGCCCCCATGTCTACCACCCTACTACTGTCATATTTAGTACTTACTCACCTTGAACCGTGTCACAGCAGCATAAGAGCAGAGAAGCAGGATCACTGATCTCCATTTCAACTCCATCTCTCTTCTCAGCTGGAGAAGTTTTTGATCTCTTAACACTCTTTATTACACTGTTGGGAGAACTTCCTTGACTTTGACTGGGATTTCCCAGCATTCACATGTAACTTACCTTCTCTAACGACCCTCTGCACTATCAATATCCACTGCTAATGGTAACGAGTTTGGTCACTTTAGATTCACCAGAGATTGGATGATAATATACTTGCAAAGGCCATTTGGTGGATTTTTCGGCAGTTTTATGCCCAAAGAAATCAATGCAATTTGTTGAAACACACATTTGGGCGGGATTTGATCAGACACATCTGGCAACTCTAGTTCCATCACTGATATCTCTTGCCTTGCTGAGTGTTGCTCTGGTAACCAACCACTCACCATCAACAACTGAACGACTCAAGGGGAATGATTTATGACACTATTTGATGTGACCGGGTGTACTGTGAAATCTTTTTCTTTTTTTTAATTCACACATACACACACAGCATACAAGAATGAAAACCTCACAACAAACACTAAAGTGACTTGTTATACACATACTAAATCACAGTAATTAAGCATGCGTTCCATACTTACACACATCAACACCTTGTGATGACAGAAGTGATCCCTTGCTGCAGGTACGATTGAGGATATGGAGGTAGACGCTGTACTGTATGCTAGCCCAGACCCTCAACATGACAAAAAATATAAACAAAATAACATTCTAAATAAACGTGGCCACAAACCCAAAATACTATTTAAAAGTCATTTATGGCTTGGAGATGGCGCGAACACCTTTGGACACTCCGCCTCTGCCCCAATGGAGTCTTGTGCTGTGTGTGTGCTGTGTATATGTGCATTAAAAAATAATAATTAAAGAAAAAGATTTCACGGTACACTCCGTCACACTAAATAGGATCTGACTACTGTCATAAAGTCACCTCCAGAATGATGGGATCACTCACAGCTGTGTCAAGGTTAGTGACACATTGTCACCTCCGCCAAGGAGGTAATGTTTTCGGTCGCGTTGGTTTGTTTGTTTGTTTGTTTGTCAGCAGCATAACTAAAAAACTAATCAATGGAATTTGACGAAACGTTCTGGAGTTGTTGCTAATGACCCAAGGAAGTGATTAAATTCTGGTGGTGATCCGGATCACGGACCGGAACCAGGACTTTTTGAAAGATTCTGTCAGCAGGATAACTCAAAAACTAATCAACTGATTTGGACGAAACTTTGTGGAGTTGTTAGTAATGACCCAAGGAACAAGTGAATAAATTCTGGTGGTGATCCGGATCATGAACCGGAACCAGGACTTTTTAAAAGATTCTTCACCATTGCTGGCCTATATATCTAGATGCCCCTAGTGACCAGAAATTGAATTGCGGGGACTCAACAAAAAGAAGGCAGAAAGACTTAGGGTGTAACATAGTCAAATGTTCTATCAAGCAGCTTCCTTGGCGGAGGTCTGCGCTCTCTGAGTGCTTCTAGTTTTGTTCATATTATCAAGAAGATAGCCTATATTCCTAATGATTAAAACATTAACATGGAAAAAAATACTGTGCTACACTTGTTAAAAAAAATTACCTGCACAGTATGCAGACGAGCAACTTCTAGGTCTCACGAGTTCATAAACGGCATAGTTTCCTGGACACATTTTCACTCGGATGGAAATCCAGTGGAAGCAACAATTACTTCCAAAGTGCCCACACACCTCCCTAGTGACGATACCGTCTTCTTGTGTTGGGTGTGGTTCTGTCAGCCACATGGGTGCACTAGTACCACATCGCTCCATTGGCACACAGCTGTCTGGCATGCGGACGCTCTGCCCCTGATAGAACATGCGATACCAGCCGCGCCACTGGACACGTTGGTCACAGTGTTGGGGTTGCCAGCTCGGGACCCAGTTGGTGGTGGCCCTCCAGGTGTCATTCAGGACAGTGTAGTGGTCACAAGGGTCTGGCTCTTGACATGGAATGGTGGAGAGGAGAATGGAGAACACATTATGGGACATAAAATGTGTAGTGGTCACATGGGTCTGGCTCTTGACCTGGCATGGACATGGGAAACACATTATGGGACGTCAAACGTAAACTAGATCACACATGCACACATGAACATCCAGTCATCATTCAGCACAGTGTAGTGGTGGCAAGGATCTGGCTCTTCAGCTGGCATGGTGTACAGGAATAGGATAAAGTTAGAGAATAAAGTTATAGGACATCAATTGTGTATGTTTTAGTCTGTGTCTCTCTGATGTCCAGTCATGTTCTAGTTTGTACATGCTGCTGTTACCTACTACACAAACGCAGATGCAGACACACAAAAGACTAAAGCACACCTTTATACAGGAACACTTGTGTCTTCTTGTATGTGAAAAACCAGAAGCTAACATAGATGGCTACATATCATATGGATTGGATGGGCTACATCTAAGCATCATATCATTGGGATTTGTTGTCAATGTTGGGCTATTATTTCGGGAGTCCTCGGGAGCTATACTCATGAACGGCCATCCGGGTACTTTGCTCGTAAATGTGCGTTACGCCCCTTTATGGGTGAAAACAAACCGAATGTCTCATCAACTTACATGCTACATCGGCTTGTCTAAATGAACACAGTTCATGCTTTAGCCAAGACTGGTTGGCTATATTATTTCAACAGCCGGCAACACAACACTTTTTCGGCATGTTGCGCGTGAACAGCGCTAGTCTACAGGTCCGTATCTTTAGTTTATTAAACCCCAACATCACCAGTTGACTTGCATGGGTTGTTTTCCCCCACAAATGGGCGTAACGCACATGGAAAACGTCACGCCGTTCATGAGTATTTTAGCAAATGTCTCACCTTCTGCGTGTGTGCAAAGAGTTTGTATTATGTCCGCGTGAAACACTTGGATTTCGAAGGGCATTGATTGCCGATGTCGTATTGGAACAGAGCAGGAGGTGTGTCTTGACGAGCAGCAAGATGCGTGTAAGAGCTAACGTTGCACCAAATTGTGTTTAAAACCAACTCGTCCCCTTTCAAACTCGTGACATTCTGAAGCAGCGCACCCTTCACAAAAAACCTCAATATCTCCGATTGTAGCTGAATTCCATACCCGCTTCGGTTTAGCTTGGGTTTGCTCGGCAAAGCTCGTAGAGACATTACATTACATTACATTTGGCAGACGCTTTATAACCAAAGCGACACACAGTTTTCACCTACTAAGAGGGCAGCGTCTCCACTTTCAAACGAGCCATATGTATTGTATTTCAGAGGCCCTATCACATAATACGCTGTGAGTCTACAAGAAATGGCAAAAAAAGGGCTTAGAATGCTGGTATTCTACGACATAATTTACTTTATGAACCTTCCAACCTTCAAGTTCATTTGGAAAGTTTACACTGTTGTAGGACTGCACAATTAATCGAAAATAATCGAAAATCGTGATAAAATCGTGAGATCGAAGTTGTGATCTCAATCTCGATTTAATCATGGCAATAGTGACCTACCTTTTGAGAGCGTACTTGAAGCCAGAACATACTAAGGGGTGTGACACACCAAGGCGGTAAAGCGGCGCGGAACGGCCGCGTTTTTTACCGGCGTCAGTGAAAATACATTGAAACCTATCTGTCCTTACACACCAACCGGCGGTAGTCGGGCGTCAGCGGCGCGGGAGCCGGCTCCGCGCCGCGCTGAATTTAGAAAATAGAACTCGAGCGTATTTTTCACGCCGGCGACCGGCGGTGTCTCATTCAAATGAATGGCAAAGTAGCATGCTAGCTTTGGCTGTGGGGAGGGTTTTGAATAGGACTGGCCGTGCACGCCGATGCTGTCAGTGTGCAAGGCAGAGAAAAGCACGCCAGCCAAAACTAAGCAGAAAGACGGTGTCCGTCCTGCGACCGTTCCGTTCCGCCTTGGTATGTTTTGGCCCTAACAGGCTGGTGTTTCTAGCCAGAAACCTAAAGCCGGGCATACACTGCGCGATATTTTCGCTCGTGGGTTTTAAGCTTCTGCTCACACTGCACGATGGAATTTCACTGTTTAAAAGTTCACAACTCACGACTCACATCCTCACACTACACGAGCCGACAGTCGGATGCGAGCGAAATGCTTCCACCGTATGACGCGACAGGCATGTTTCCCCGGTCTGCAGAGGGAACATACGCACCTGAAGTGGAGATGGCCCTATTAATTTGTGCATGTGAAGTGTCAAATCGGGTCGTAGCACTGCGATTTACGCACGAGCCACGACCAGAATTTCAAACCGTTTAGATTTTCTTGCGACCCTGCGATTGCACGATTGTGAGGCGAAATCGCTTGTCGTTACCCCATGTACACTGCACGATGCGAGACTCACGATTGACCTGCGATTGAGCAAGAAATCGGCCCGACTCTCAAAAAGTCGTGCGAGTGCCAAATCGGGGCAAAAGTCGCACAGTGTAAGCCAGGGCCTAAGAAAAATAAGAGTTTGGTTCCGGTTGGTTGTCAGGTTTGGTCATGGGTCGGTCGGATTCATTTTATTTTTTTCCCCAAAATTTTTTTTCACTTTTTTTTTTTTTTTTATGTCCGACCCGCCCAACCCCCCATATGCACCAGATTTCGTCATAAACTTTGTTGAACAATGCCAAGGACGATAGTGGGGTGTGGCCTGCTAAAGCTACAATGAAATATAAAGTATTAATGAGCCAAGATACTGACCGTCACCGAAATGAGGATGATCATATAGCCGAATGAGGATGATCATAGGTCCTACAGCCTACCGTTTCTGGCAATACCTGTCCAGCTGCCAGTTGCCTGACACTGCTATTTTAGCTCCTGTAGGCTATGTCCCGTTTTCTTTTTTTTTATTCCTTTCCATCATCGGTTGTAGACCATATTTTCCTTGGGATGAAGGTTCTGGCTTGCTATTTACACACTTTTTTTTGTTTTACGCGAGGATGACGCCTGAGGCGATATGTAAGGGTTAACGTTCGGCGAGAAGGTCGCTACCGTGGAATAGCAGCACGACAGAGAGAATCTTTAGACCCCGACGCGGAGCGGAGGGGTCTTGTTCTCTCTGAAGTGCTGCTATTCCACAAAGCGACCGACTCGCCGAAAGTTAACCCGCTTATTATATGGATATACTTAAATGATTCACACATGGCGGGGACATTTCTTTAGACCTATTTAATGTTAAGATTGTTGCTGCGCAAAACAAAACAGTGCCGTTGTGGAACACCGCTAGGCAACAGCTAGGTAGCCAGGACAACAGGTGTTGTCTATCACAGCAGCTGATTAGAGTGACAAAAGACCGGACCCCCTGCGGAGTGATATGAAACATTCGCTTTAGCCACTGACTTGTATACAAGCCAGTGGCTTTAGCAGTGAACGTCTTGTTGCCATTGACAGCGGTCTGTTATAGACCAACCCGTCCGTTATCGAAAAATAACAGACGTCCGAACGTTGGGGAGCCCCGTTGAAATGAATGGAGCATTCGACAGATGACGTCACAACCATATAATAAGAATGTTTTAATGAAGGCTGATCGAGGGATAACATCGTCATTGCCATTAAATCATTATTGTAGAAAACTGTAGTAGTCCTAGGTCTTCATCGAACAGTCGTATTTGTGGCAACATCATCATTAATTTCTATTTCATTATTTGGAGGAGGTGCGGAGAGTGAGACAGGGCGCTGCGCGATGGTGGAGGGACAAGCAGAGAGAGAGCAAGAAAATAACGGGCTCGGGCCGACAGACTTCTTGGTTAACAAGGCCTTGTGGTAAATGAAAGAATGAAGGGAAACTTGGGCAAAACATTTCCCTTCTCTCGTATTAACTTACAATTACAAGGTATTGATACAGTGCTACTTTAGAATTGCTGTAACGAGTTATGCATCTCGTTCAACATGCAGCGTGACTGAATGGAAGCCCTGTTCTAATACGACGAGACAATACCAATACATTCAAAAATCGTGGATACTCAATGTTTTCTGTGTGTTGCATTTCGAGGCGGGTGGTCATCTGTGTCCGTGTCGGGTGTTGAGGTAAGGCGATTGACTTATCATTTGACAGGCATTTTAGCCAGGTTCCCAAACTACATCGTAGCCTATTAGTCTGCAAGAACGCTGTGAGGCAAGTTATTTAAAAACTTACGAGCGACAACGACTACCAATTAGCATGTTGTAGCATAATAATTAGCCAACAACGTGACCGATAGGTGCACAACTCTGCAGTGACATTTGGGGTTTTCTAATATCAAGCCGGGCGGCACTTGTGGCGCGCGCTTATGTTGGTCCTAGTGGATAGTCATGCGATGCAAATTCAGTAACTTGCAGGCAGGTGAAGTGAGAGATGGCGAGTTATGGGAATGAAGAAACGTGTTGTGTCTTGTCTATATGAACAACCCTCCAAAAAACATCGATATTTTTTTGAGGATTCCAAAAACTCAAAAAAAATATTTTGGGTCGCACAAAAAATGATAGGGTCGGTCGGCAACCGGAACCAAAACATTATTTTTTTTAGGCCCCATCTTTAAGGGACACTGTGTGAGATTTTTAGTTGTTTATGTCCAGAATTCATGCTGACCATTCACTAATGTTACCTTTTTCATTAATACTTACCACCAGCATCAAATTCTAAGTATTCATTATGACTGGAAAAATTGCACTTTTCATACATGAAAAGGGGGATCTTCTCCATGGTCCGCCATTTTGAATTTCCTAAAATAGCCATTTTAAGCTGCAAAAATGACTGTAATTGGACCATACTAGTTAATATTTGTTTATTACTTAGTAAACTTTCATGTAAAGATCAAATTTGGCAATAGGGAGCCTAGTTTTAATGAGCAGCTAGTTGCAGTACCTTTTTTGACCATTTCCTGCACAGTGTCCCTTTAAGTTTCATGCTATTGCCTTTAATTCTTGGTAATATTTCATCTGGTTATAATTTTCAAAAAATCTGCAAATAATCAATAATCGTGATTAATAATCGTGATAATGATTTTTTCCATAATCGTGCAGCCCTACGCTGTACTGTGTTTATTTGAAACTAGATTTCAGTTCAATAAAGACGCTTTTGCACACCTCTGTAGTTGGGCAGGTGCGTAGGATGTTATCCCAGCCGGGTTGTCAGTCAAGTGAAAAGAAATCCCGCACACTGTCCATTCCACCAACAAACTTTAATACAACGTTTCGGTCATCCGACCTTCTTCAGGTAACTTTACCTGAAGAAGGTCGGATGACCGAAACGTTGTATTAAAGTTTGTTGGTGGAATGGACAGTGTGCGGGATTTCTTTTCACTTGAAACTAGATTTGAAATTAGAATGAACTTACCATTGGGCTGTAGAGGAAATGAAAAGTCATGAAAGCCATCACAAATACTCACCCACATTAAAATTAGAATGAACTTACCATTGGGCTGTAGAGGAAATGAAAAGTCATGAAAGCCATCACAAATACTCACCCACAGACATTGGCCTATCAACGTATCAAAATCAATTAAAGTTTTGTTTCAACTCATCTCACATGCTACTAAGAAAACATTTATGTGAATCCGTAGGCATCTCTGCATCCATTTCCCTCCAGTTCTTCTAGAATTTTACTTGAACACTCTACAACTCCCATAAAAGTCTATATTAAAAACTCTTGCAAAGTCTTTATGACATCATAATTAGAACTAAATATTTTGGAAAAATTCTATTCACATATTTGAGATGGTACTCCTCAAAGGGTTACATCTCACCTTGAGCCGTGGTCACAGCAGCATAAGAGCAGCAGTACAGCAGCAGCAGGATCACTGATCTCCACCTCGACTCCATCTCTCTTCTCAGCTTGATCGGCTCGAGAAGCTCCTTATTATACTGTTGGGAGAACTTCCTTGACTTGACCTGGGATTTCCCCATGTTCGCAGGTAATTAATTTTCTATAACCACCCGCTGCTGCTATCAATGCCCGCTGCTAATGGCAACATGTTTTGTCACTTCAGATTCACCAGAGAGAGTGGATAATAATATACTAGCAAAGACGATTCTTTCCTGTGATCCGTCTCTGATATCTCTCGCCTCGCTGAGTATTGCTCCGGTAACCAGCCATTGACCATCAACAACTGAACATTGCGAGGGGAAGGAATAAGCCAACTACAACACTGTTTGATGTATCAGGGTGTACTGTGAAGTCTTTGTCTTTATTTGTAATGCACACACAGCAACACACAAGAATGAAAACCTCACAACAAACACTAAGGCGACTTTTTATACACATACTAAGTCACAGCAATTAAGAATGCGTTCCATACTTACACACATCAACTCCTTGTGATGACAGAAGTGATCCCTTGCTGCAGGTACAATTGAGGGGGACGGGGGTTGTCCACTTTGATGACTTTGTCAGACGATTTTGTCCAGGCCAGGCCAAAACTGTCCGCTACTGCCCTGTCTACAATCAAAAAGGATTTCAGGGTTCAGGTTTGTATTTAAGGGACTGCTTTCACATTTTTTTGACACTTTCCTTAAATGGGGCGTCATGATCCAATTCTATTGATTTCTATGGCAAAAATTGGGCGGGTTTTTCTGCAAAATGCCATTTTTACCCACACTCAGCCATCCTAAGCAGCCCAATTGGGCGGGAAACAGCCCAATCTGGCAACACAGTCCAGTGCCCAGCCGACTAAGCCACGGATGGGCCTGCTTGTGGGACTTCATATTTGGGGTAACAACTATGACATTTTTTTTTTTTTTGACACTTTCCCTAAATGAGGCGTCTTGATCCTCTGGCTAGAGGGAAGATCCGGCTGGTTCCGTATGAGTAAAATGTGCTGCAAAACTGCACTGCAGAGTTCCGTGTTTAGTGTTCTAGAACAGTGGTTCCCAACCTTTTTCTTCAGGGACCCATGTTTTTACTATTGTAAGCTTTGGTGACCCAGCGCCCGCATAAGAGGAAGTCACTCGATACGCTCTGTCTCCTCAGAAAACTCATTTTAGTTATCATTTTATTCCTCAATTCGTCTTTGTTCAAAAACAGAATAAATGTTTAATGTAGCACTTAAATTTTGTTGCTTCTATGCATTTGTCATTTATTCAACATGGGCTACATATGGTATTAAAATTAAACCCCTTAAACTCAAGAGGGCTTCGCGACCCCCCGTGGATCTTTGGCGACCCATAGGTTGGGTCCCGACCCATAGGTTGGGAACCACTGTTCTAGAACATAATGGGAGATTAGTGATCATAAGTTTATAAGGTCATGCAAGTTCAGCTTGTAACCCGAGGTGACATGTTTATTTCTGTGAGGTGGTAGAGGAGTGGACAATGAATAACTAGTGCTCTCCCCCATCTTCCTCGAGTGATGTGACACTGACAATGGGGCGAAGATCAGACACATGAATAGGAGGTGGATCTCACAAGGTCATTGAAGATGTGATCGGCATCGTCGTGCAGATTTGGGGAGGCCACGCAGGTATCCATAGCCTGATTGCCATCGACTTCCAAAGCCCTGTGAAATTTGGCTCGGACAGTGCAACGATGACATTTCATCCACCAAACGTTCAGAAACACTTTGGATGAAGGGCTCTACATAGCCTTCAGAAACACAAAATTCAAGTTGGTTGATGACTTTTAGGCATGTTAACGTTGATTCTCATGATGCAATGACCTGACAGTTCCAAAAAAGTTATAGAATAAGTCCATATCTCCCTAAAAAAAACATGTGCGTGAAACACATGAAGACAAGACAATACACACGGATGAGTTATTTGTGGTTGTGCATTAACACCGTTAGTTACTTATTGCCCACTTTGCTTCCTGGTAAATAGGGCAGCAACAAAGGCTCTCCATGCACTAGAGATGGAAATTATGGCTCTTTGACAGGATCCGGATCTTAGTGGCTCGTTCCTTTCAAAGAGCCGTTCAAAAAACTGTCTCTTTTTGCTCTTTTTTAAATTATTTATTCAGTGTTTAGAACGTAATATTTTGACTCCACCTCAGGGTACTTTTGTCCAAACAACTGATTATTCTCCTGATTCTAAAGACAGTTTTTGCCACTCTTTATGGCAAACAATTGTGTTTTTTTCCCAAATTTAATTACTCTGGTCGAGGTCACATGCTTAAAATTAATGAAAAATGAACGAAATAACGGTCGAGTGGCTCCCCCAGCTGTGATCCGGTTCCCATCGTTCACTTCAGGGAGCCGTTCAAAAGAACCGGCTCGTTCATGAACAACACATCTCTACCATGCACTCTAGTCTATTCTGAGGGTTTTCCTGGACATGTGAGCATGGCCATGAGTGCATCCCAATATGTGACCTTGCCTCCTCCACTTGTGCTTGTCTCCTCGTCCCGCCTCCTGGCCCCTCCTCCGTGGAGAAAACGATAAAGTTTCCCAGCTGTCAGCCTCGCCACAACAACTTTTGAGGGACTGTTTTTCATTCACCATCCCAATTGCAAATGAGAAAAAGACTTTACAATTGAGCTTTTGCAAGATATTGAAATATAATGCTGTTGTCAGTGATGTCATCATGACGAGAAGCAAGTGGAGGAGGCAAGTGGAGGAGGCAAGGTCACATATTGGGATGCACCCCATAACTACCATTGAGGAAACAGAGGTCATGTCCTCAGTATTATTTTTTTCAGTAATGTAAAATGTATCTATGATGAAAATCAATACATGATCAACAATGATAAATTCAGTCTGTATACGCAATACGCAAACAAGAGTTTGGCTGAAGCGTTTGAAGCATTCTTAATGTAAAGTATGCAGTACAGCACGCCGCAGTATTCGACCCCGGTATTTGAAAATGTCTGGTTACGGCCCCTGCAAGTGAGGGTCATAGATGTCATTACATTACATTACATTGCATTTGGCAGACGCTTTATAACCAAAGCGACTTTCAAAAGAGGCCATAATCAAGCCAACATCACAAGCAAATACAAAGTGCACAGGAGATATACAGAACAACAAGTGCAGTTGCAAAGAGGGGTTAGTTTTTTTTTATTATTAATAAAGAGTACACCCACAGCACACACACACACACACACCACTAAACTAAACTAAACTAAACATCATGTCAAGAGTCTGCCCTTGTGTCACGTCATTAACGCCATCAACATGGCATTTTGAGAGACATATCCAGAACAGCATTTCCCCATGCCCATATATTAAAAGCAAAGAAACGTTTCGGTCTACTGACCCTCTTCAAGCTTCAAGCAATTCCTTCTTGAAGAAGGTCAATAGACTGAAACGTTGCATTAAACCATGCAAATGTGAACAGTGTGCGGGAGCTTTCTTTGCTTTAACGTTGGTGACCTAGGGGTTCCACTCCTACGCACCTGACCAAGGAGGTGTGCAAGAATTCTTCACTTACCCATGCCCATACACAAAACTGGTCCCGTTCAAATTGGGCTTTAGTTAATAAACCTGAGAGAAAAGAGAAAACAAAACCTTTGTTCATAACTGCAAACCGATGTGGAAGAAGATTTATGTTGGAATAACCTACCTTTGTTGACTGTGAAGTCCTGTGAAGAAGATATATGCTCACTATAGGGGCGCCATTGGGGGCTGCCCCCTTGCACGGGTGAGGCATAAATGCAATTTCGTTGTGTGTAGTGTGCAGTGAACACTTGTGTGCTGTAGAGTGCTGTGTCACAATGACAATGTGAGTTGGAGTTTCCCAGTAGGGCTTTCACGGGCGTTCGGCTTTCACTAGTCTATGAAATGGCCTGTCTTGAAGAGACCACTCTTAAAGGTGCACTGTGTAATATTATTTAGCATTTTCTTTCCAGAATTCATGCTGCCCATTCACAAATATTACCTTTTTAACAAATACTTAGCACTACCATCAGTATTCAATGTGACTGGGAAAATTGCACTTTTCATTCATGAAAAGGGGGATCTTTGGTAGCACTTTACTTTACAGATCGCTAATAAGGTGGTAATTTCGTGTTAATTTCATAGTTATTTCATAGTTTTTTCAGGGTAATAACTGTTTGTTTTTAGTAACAACAGCAAAATAACCATACCATTTCCAGTGCAGTCATGCTATAATTTTTAGTTAATGAAAGCAAAATAATCATGTGGTTTCCAGTGCAATTACACTGTAGTTTCTAGTTAATTAGGCCTGAACCTAATGGAAACTAATTGCATAGAAACGACCATCAAGCATCCTTGCATTGTTTCTGCCTAATTACCTTGGAAACAACTGCATAGTTTTATGGAAATAGGATAGAATCAGGGCCGTAATATGCATTATCTCTTATTTCCACTCAATTACTTATTTATTATCAATTTTAATACAATATTGACTAGCATACTATGAAATTATTCAACTAAACAGACAAACACATTGTGTGCAAAACTTTTTTTTTTTTCCAATCAGTAATTATGAGATTCACTGATGTGATGTCATCAATCTGCCATCTGAAGGATTGGAAGTCCTGTGAACACAAAAACAAACAGAGAAGTCAACTGCAGGACCGAGGTCCGTGTAACGCTTTGCAGTGCTTTGATCCATTTTCGGAATTCACATGAAAAAGATGAAAAATGGGTTCAAAACTGGGTCCCCGCGCATAGACAGTATAGACATAGACAGTACTTATACATGGACATAAGACAGTATGGACATAGACAGTGCTCATACAGACATTTAAAGTGCAAGACTGGACAACAGAAGACTTGTAGAGAACATACATTAAGAGGAGGTATTTGTTGTGCTTTTTCTAATAGTCCTTTATAGCGTTCTGACATAGCAATAGTAGCATTTTGAAGAAAAATCAGTGTGCGTGTGTGTGTGTGTGTGTGTGTGTGTGTGTGTGTGTGTGTGTGTGTGTGTGTGTGTGTGTGTGTGTGTGTGTGTGTGTGTGTGTGTGTGTGTGTGTGTGTGCGTGTGTGTTTAGTGCAGGTAGAAGGTGCGGTGTGCGTCTGTGTGTGTGTGTGTGTGTCTGTGTGTCTGTGTGTGTGTGTGTGTGTGTGTGTGTGTGTGTGTGTGTGTGTGTGTGTGTGTGTGTGTGTGTGTGTGTGTGTGTGTGTGTGTGTGTGTGTACTTCTGCATGCCGTTTCATTTTCAGAACAAACATAGGCCCAACACTAAAACACATAAAACATGTTTGTATGAGGTTTAAAGACTAGGCTATATTAATTGTAATAATAAAAACATATATTATGTAAGACTGAAGTGTGTGTGCGTGCGTGCGTGCGTGCGTACGTGCGTGCGTGCGTGCGTGTGTGTGTGTGTGCGTGCGTCGGGGATGGAATAAGCACCCGTCCACCTGCCAATGACGGGGGAATTTGGCCTTTGGTAGGTGAAATATGTCAACCTACGTCACCTTGACGGGTGAAATGTTTCTACAGTCGCCCGGGTTAAGGTTGAATTTTACGCAGCATCCAACATCAAAGTTTAAGGTTTAGGCAAATTGGTAATGAAAAGAGTTATTGGCATCACAATAATTGAATATATGACCTCTGAAACAAAAGTAATTATTTGAAAATTATCTTACTTGCCATTACAATCTTTGGTACGGTTGAATATGAACTGGTAAAAATGGTGACTGGTACAAATTGTGAGTAATCTACCTGCCACAGTGACTGGTGGGAAAATCTTCAAAGTTCCACCAGTTCCACATCTGGTGTGCGTGTGTGCGGACTGTGCGTGTGTGTGTGTGTGTGTGTGTGTGTGTGTGTGTGTGTGTGTGTGTGTGTGTGTGTGTGTGTGTGTGTGTGTGTGTGTGCGCGTGTGCGGGTGTGTGTGTGTGTGTGTAAGAGAGAGCGTGGGTGAGTGAGAGTATGTGAACTAATGTAAAGCATTTTGCTATAGTCCTACTCACATGTTTTGCTCTGTATGTCAAGTCAAGTATATTTACTGCAATGTGCAATAATGTGTATTAGGTCTTTGTGTATTTGTATCAGGCTTTGTGTATGTTTTGTATTTGTGTATCTATGTATATCAGTCAGATCTGTGGTCATTTGGCTGTCCAATGGCAGCAATGAAAAAATGGCACTCATGAAAGTTGCTCATCCCTGAAGTAGAAGAACTCATTTTCGCCAGCAGATGGCGCCATATCTGCATTGGGACATCACAGTTCACACACTGGCATTCCACAAGTGGAGACATATATATAGTACAATAGTAGCATACATTTCTAATTTGATGCCTTCTTGGCCGAGAAAAGGCAGAAAATGGCTTTTTAGTGCTTGTGGATTTGTGACAACAATCCTCAGCTCTAGAGGTATACGTAATGTCCAAACTTTTTTCCCAAGGGATTTCCCCAATTAGCCTGGCCCAGAAGGTAAGGTTGCCGCGAGGTCGGATGGGGGGGATATTACATATTCTAAGGGCCCAACAGCACTGACAGGGCCCCTGGAAGGACGCTGATGACATAATCTGGCATTTTGGGGGCCCAAATTTTGAATCTTTCATGAGGCCCAACATTTTCAGCAGCGCCCCTGCCAGAAGGGAACACCATATGGTGTTGAAACTAGGGATGGGATATCGGTATCGGTATATCGGTGAAAAAAGGCCAAATAGTCTACTTGGGCCTACCTCAAGTTGAAACCCATGCATATATGTGGTTTAGGTATTGGAACGGAATAGTATCGGTATCGGCAGATATCCAAATGTAGATATCGGGATCGGATCGGAAGTGAAAAAAATATTGAAACGATATCATCTTGAAGTCATGCAAACCTGTCAGAAGACAAAGAGTTCAACTTCAGATCACAAATGTTTGCTGACTTTTGAACAACAATACTACCCCATCAGGTAGGCTATGCCACCATGGACTGCAGTAAATTCCACAGGGCTGACGGGAAAGCTAACCTAGATAGGAATTAATGAATGAAAAAAACATTACTGTTTATTAGATGAGAAACCGAAATAATCTTATGGCTTACCCAATCATCCAGATAGAAAGATTTGTTCTTAAAAAGTATGTCTTTGTTACTCTAAATTAAGTACTTGTTGTGAGGGGGGGAATTGTGTTTTTAAACCAATGGAAAGAAGAAGGTGGTTATATTAATTAGATATTTTCATGGGGATCTTATTAACATTATAGTCACACATTAAGTATTCAACTAACTGTAAACATCTATACTAATGTGGCACATATGGTTGTATTCTGAAAAGCCATTTTTGACCGTAACACAACCAGAGGGTTAAATGCTTTCAGACATAGTGCACCTGTGAAAAGTATGTACGGGAAGTTCCCTTGAGAAAGCCACCACTCTCAGAAATGCTTGCTTCATGTTACGAGACTGAGTACAGATTGAGCGATAGCCATGATCTTTACTATCACCACTATCTCCATCTCATCACTATCTCGGCCCGTGTCTTCCTCTTTTCCCAAGCACACGGTTACCCTGTACGGGGGGGTCAGAGAGAGTCAGTCTGTCAGTCTGTTCCCAACTGTCTGCCAACCCCCCCCCCCCCCCCCCCCCCCCCCCCCCCCCCCCCCCCCCCCCCCCCCCTTGATCAGAGGCTATTCTAGGGCCAGGTGGGGCCCCAAGCGAAGATGTTATTCATCATGTAGGGGCTTGAGGGCCCCAAGCTGCTGCCTGCCTGGTGACAAGATGTGCCTCTATCCTCGCTAACGCCCTCATGGTGTAGTCTAGTTTTTTATGGTGGGTATACTGTATATTTGAGCATTTTTCAAAGTGGGTATATTGTATATATTTTTGCTATTTAACCCCTTAATGCATGCCGTACCTCCTGTGCCACGCTGTAATAGACATTGAGAGTTAACTACTATAGTACTAAACTACTATGACAGTGCACAGGGCCTTTAGTAATACAATATGACTTGGTCATTGTCATCCTGGTAACAGCTCATTTATAATGCCGTGTCTAAAGGGGTTAAAACAATGGATAAATCAATTTTAAGTGGGTATACTGAAATCCCTGAAATTTTAGAAGTGGGTATGCTCTGTTTACCCGCGTTCTACGTAGACTACACCACTGCTCATAGGCATTACTTCATTCCATTACCAACTACAGTACAATTACCAGCTGTAGAGATCCATTTTCACATTTTATTCCCTGTTAATTCAGTACCTTAATAGACTGAGGTACGTATAAAACAATGTTTTAGCGATTGTGTTTACTGTTGGCACCACTATACCGTATATGTGGTGGTTGGTGGAAAAAAAAAGAATTTAAGAGGAGAGAAAGTTATACTTACAGTGATGGACTGGTAACAATGGACAATAATATTTATTATTTATTATTGTCCATTGTTACCAGTCAATCACTGTTACTTGTCCTGTCTTGCACTTTATGTCAGTTTGAAAAATATCAGTTTTGTATATGTCTTGTCCTGGCATGGTATAGAGAGAAAACGTCATTTCATTTTTCTTTGTATGTCTTGTGCATATAATGAAAGTGACAATAAAAGCTGACTTGACTTACTTAGAATATGTCCCTATATAGAATAGTATTATATATATACATACATAGATACATAGATACATACATACATGCATACATGCATACATACATACATACATACATACATACATACATACATACATACATACATACATACATACATACATACATACATACATAGTGTTGAATTGATAAAGGTAAACAAAAAAACACTTTTTAATTATCAGTATATTAATTAAGCATACCCTGTAAGTGCTCCCTGTTGGGGTCTCTGGACGTCTGTGTGTGTGTGTGTGTGTGTGTGTGTGTGTGTGTGTGTGTGTGTGTGTGTGTGTGTGTGTGTGTGTGTGTGTGTGTGTGTGTGTGTGTGTGTGTGTGTGTGTGTGTGTGTGTGTGTGTGTGTGTGTGTGTTGTAAGGATGTAGGTGTTCGGCAAGGTGGATGGAAGTTGACGCAGAGACAGAGTTTGGTCAAAATGTTCAAAGAGTTTACTGAGTCACCACAAATCAAATACGATACAATACAGTATTTGGAGAAGGCGCATTCTGGTTCTCCGAGTGTCTGCAAGATGGTTTTAAGGAAAGTGTCCCCCTACTTCTAATTGGTTATTCTTAAGTGTCCCCTTGTTTATGATTGGTTCTCTTAACCTGTCTTTCAGCCCTATCTTTGGGGTCACCTAACCTTACTTGACAGTTTCGCGAAATATGATCTGGAAGTGTGGTCAGGATGTATTGTGGTTATTCTAGGCCCAGACATCTGCTTGGTACAATGCGGAGTTTAGGGAACTTCCATGGTGTCTGGTATCGGTCTAAAATGATCTAATAGTTATTTAACTGTTCTGTATTTTAGCTGTACCCTGCACGTACTCTCTGCATAACCTTGTTTGACCTTTTTCTGTTAGTGTATGACCTATGCCAAAGCTCACATGTTATCTGCCTCTATTTCTATTATTCCTACAGTGTGTATGCGTGCGTGCGTGCGTGCGTGCACGCATGTATGAACCCTCCCTCTGAATGAAGATATAGCCCCTTACAGTTTTTCTCGATTGGTTTGGCTAATTTCTCGAAACTGAGATGACATTCTCAAAGCAACACGGACAAATCCCCAAACCAACTTGCAATTTCCCAAAACAGAATGGCATTTTTCATTGCTTTCATCAGATATCAAATGCTTTGTACATGTCTCAAATGTTTAGTACATCTCTGCAGATGGATATGTACAAATACCCTTCAGTTGACACATTCAGCATAGATTTAGCACATTTTCCAAATAAATTGACCTTGCTTATCTAAACGAATTAGACAATTCTCAGTCTAATGGTTGCCCTCTCCAAAACACATCAGCATTATTTCATTGTGTAAGTCATCATATGCAAAGTGGTCTACGCAATTCCCAAAACAGTCAAGGACATCATATTTTAAGAATTTCATTACATAGTAAATGTTCAACAGGTCAGATGGTATTGTAACTTTACTAGTTAGTAGAAAAAAATTTTTCAACCGTGTATACAGTTTCCTCTGTTATTTGGCTAATTTCATGACATTTTTTCAAACGACATTCTGTTTTGAACAATTGCTAGTTGCTTTGGCATTTGTCCATGTTATTTTGTGAATGTTATCTCTGTTTTGAGAAATGAGCCAAACCCATGAGAAACCTGTGATATATGGGCATTACTTTCTG
Organism: Engraulis encrasicolus; assembly: GCF_034702125.1. Taxonomy (NCBI): domain Eukaryota; kingdom Metazoa; phylum Chordata; class Actinopteri; order Clupeiformes; family Engraulidae; genus Engraulis; species Engraulis encrasicolus. The sequence continues at coordinate 47,772,598 of NC_085880.1, read as the reverse complement.
TATATGAATTTACAGTAAAGAAAGTTACTGATAAATGTCCTTGGTAAATTATCTGTGTTGTCAAACTTCAATGGTTTCACTCACTTTTTCATTTTTATACATAGTCGAAATCTGTTAGCTGAACGTAGATAAAACACCTAACCATTTTGACTGGCAGTGCTTACACAATGGCAAAGGGACAATTTATTTTTGGGGTACTGATGATATATGTGGAGAAGAAATTTAGTTTTGACACATGGGTAAACTGTTTTTGGGGTGATATGAGCGAGTGATGAGGATCCATGTAGTTATGCTGAACCATCCAGTTTATTTTGACAGAAGGACTAAATGAATGCAAACGAGCCAAAGCAATTGAGAAGGATCTATGCCATTTTGATGGTACTGACTATTTATATGTGAGACGGTTTAGTGCTGATGCAAGAATGAGGTGTTTTGGGAGGTATATGACATTTTGCTAGTTATCTGAACTGTTGTGCAGAAGTGTAAGAATGTTTGGCCAAATGACCCAATGGTTATAGGAATGTCATCTCAGTTTCAAGAAATGAGCCAAACCAATCGAGAAAAACTGTAATTCAACATTATCTGGTTGCAGTATGATACGTCATGATCACATGGGACATTCACGAGTTCATTGATGACTTATTATAAGTTATATGAAGAAAATGTGCTGACATGTTTTCAGGACAACCATTACACTGAGAATCAAACAATTGGGATAGATCAGCAAGGTACATTCATTTGAAAATTCTACTAAATGTAAGCTGATTGTGTTAACTGTAGGATACTTGTACATAGCCATTTGCAAGGATGTACTAAATGATTGAGACATGTACAAAAGCATTTGAAATTTGATGAAAGCAATGATAAATGCCATTCTGTTGTGAGGAACTGCAAATTAGTTTTGGGGTTTGTCCATGTTTTGAGAATGACATCTCAGTTTCAAGAAATGAGCCAAACCAATGGAGAAAAACTGTAACACACTGTCCGCCAAACTGTGCTATCTGTCTTTGCTGCTGATATCTTCATGCAAGTTGCTATTTACCTGTGGTGATTTTGGAGGCTGACAGCAAGCTGTCTGTCCCTGTTTGTCTTGGCTGTTAGCACTGTAAGGTGTGACCCCCTCACCCCTCACCCCACACATGGCCCCTAACAGCCTCATTACCATAACAAAATGAGTGATTAGTGTATTAGGTAAAAGCCGCCGGGTCAAATGACCCCTCTCTGGTACTTCTAGGTAGGCAGAAAAATCCTGGTAGTTCTAGTGTTAACCACTGGTACACGGCTGCCCCAAATTACTAGCTAGCCTTTGATTGTCACAGACAATCTACTGTAGGATCGTGTCTTTTGCTTTTGCAACTGCAGAGATTTGCAATTTCTAATCACGTTATGCTTGTTCGAGAATAATGTTGATCATTACGCAACTGTTGAGGTCTTCAGGTATCATTGTAATTTCCTTGCTTTGTTAATTGTTTGTTTCCATGTGTGTCTCAGCAGCAGAGACAAAAGGATTGAAGCATGGCACACAAGGTCTTCTTGATTCTTGCGGTAAGACACTTCACAATTACCACTCAGCAACACTAGAGCCAACTAGCCTTCCTCCAAAAGTGTTTTATGAACATTTACAAACTGTGTTTAGCCGGATCACACCGCACTCTCGATTAAAAGGTGCCAAACATAAACAAAAACTGTGTAAAATTGAAAGAAAAATGTCTGCACACTTAAATCCCCTTTGTGTTCTTTTTAATAGGCCAAGCTTTCGGTCTACTGACCTTCCTCCGAAAGCCGAAAGCTTGGCCTATTAAAAAGAACACAAAGGGGATTTAAGTGTGCAGACATTTTTCTTTCAAATGAACATTTACAAATAAACTGAGGACACACCAATGTTTTTGAAGATTCTTCGCCATTGCTAGTGACGGCCCTAGTGATCGCAAATTGAGGAGCGAAGTTTGTATGGTTTAGGGCAGTGGTTCCCAACCTATGGGTCGGGACCCCCCTTATGGGTCGCCAAAGATCCACAGGGGGTCGCGGAGCCCTCTTGATTTTAAGGGGTTTCGTTTTAAATATATATAGCCCATGTTGAATAAAAGACAAAGCAGTTAACTAATAAATGCATAGACGCAACAAATTGTAAGTGCTACATTAAACATTTATTCTATATTTGACCAAAGACGAATTGAGGAATAAAATAACTAAAATAAGTTTTCGCAGGAAACGGAGGGCATCTTGTGACTCCGTCTCGTGCGGGCGCTCGCCTGGTTGGGTCACCAAAGCTTACAATAGTAAAAACATGGGTGCCTTAAGAAAAAGGTTGGGAACCACTGGTTTAGGGGACGAGTGTACCGGAGGCCAACTAGCAGAGTGTGTCGTGGAATGTTAGTAAACCTACCTCCCAAAGCCAAGCGATATCGGTAGCTCTGAGCTATCGGACTGGTCCTTTAGCTCAGCGGTATCGTCAAAGAAGGTGGATCTAACAAGAAGCGTCATTTTGTTTCTTTTCCGGTATTCGCTTTATGTCGGGTGAACGCCCCTTTAGGAGACCTTCGGTTAGGAGACCTTCGGAGTCCTGAGGTTGAGAATCAATGAAGTCCCCTTACCGCTGTAGACAGCGGTAGCGCACATCTTGCGCAAACACCTCAAAAAGAGAAGAAGTAGGGGACAACGCCCCCTTAGGAGACCCAACTTGAGCACCTGCCTTTGCATTGAGTGGGCGTGTTTTGCGATATCTTGCTCTGATTCAGTATTTTTGGTATCGTGCTGCGACTTGTACACATGGGTGTACACATGGAGGTAGAAAATAACACTAGAGAGGACACAGCAGTTTGCGACAGCACTGGAAAATGGCAGATGGAGCTTCCCAACTTCCGTAGGTAGTGTAGGTACCTTCAGGCAATGCAAGTCAATGGAGAACACGCCCACCCCTGTCAAAAAATGGACTAAAACTGTGTGAATATAAAGTAACACATTAATCAAAGACCAGATTTGAAATGTCAGGCTAAATATCTGCTTAAATCATGAGTCGATAACATACATTTAAAAATCAAATAATGTCTTTTATGAACATAGTTAGCAACACACTTCAACTATTGTCCTTGTATAGTGTGTTGATGGACATTTTCACATGATTAAGCCATTTTTGACAGAGGTGAGCCTCGTTCTCCGTTCATTTCCATTTCTCTGATCTACCTACAGATAATGGCCGCTACAGATTGCCGTAAAAAGGGGGGCGGGGTCCTCTCTAGTGTTATTTTCTACCTCTATGGGTGTACAGCTATGTAATTTGAGTCTGTTTGACTGTTTCTCTCTCAGATCGTCCTTCTGATTGGCCAATTGGTGGAGCAGACTGCTGCAGACGACGGTGCTATGTTGTCTGAGCTGGCGGATAACTCTGGTGAGACACACACACACATGCAGACACACACACAACACACACACACGCGCAGGCACACACACACACACACACGCAGGCACACACACACACACACACACACACATGCACATACATGCACACACACACACACACACACACACACACACACACACACACACACACACACACACACACACACACACACACACACACACACACACACACAAACACGCACACAGGCACACACACACACACATGCACAAATACACACACACACATACATACACATAAGCCGGCTCGGCTTGGAGATTTCAAAAAATGCTTTGTGTGTCCATACCCCTTGTCATTTGGAGGTTGTGAGTTCGAATCCCACTCGGACCCATGTTGATTTTCAAAATTATATCATATGCAGTGTTCCTTAGCCAACTTAAAATATCATGTATGTCATTTAGTATATCCCCAAAACGCGGAGCTACAACACTTTCAAGATGGCTGAATCCAAGACGGCTGAATTGTTTGGCCCCTAACTTCTGACTGGGTGGATTGATTTTTCCAACATTTCTTTTAGCTTTGTTTTCTCAATAGTAGTTTGTTTTTAATTTAGGTACAGAGATATCAAAAATAAAACTGCTCATCTCTGCCCCAAAAGGCAAGCCCGCTTCCAGCATTTTCTGTGAGAATGCAATCTAGTTAATAATGTTCTTTAGGAGACAATTGTGGGTAAGGACTAATGATTTCATCAACCTGTCATGGGTTTACCCCTCTTTGCAACTGCACTTGTTGTTCTGTATATCTCCTGTGCACTTTGTATTTGCTAGTGATGTTGGCTTGATTGTGTCCTCTTTTGAAAGTCGCTTTGGTTATAAAGCGTCTGCCAAATGCAATGTAATGTAATGTAATGTAATGTTTCACAGGTGGACCTGATGACGGAGAATGCAATCTAGTTAATAATGTTCTTTAGGAGACAATTGTGGGTAAGGACTAATGATTTCATCAACCTGCCATGGGTTTCACAGGTGGACCTGATGACGGTGTCTTCTACGAGGCCGGCTCCCGGATGAGGCGCGGAGCCCGGAGGGAGAAGATGAAGGCCAAGTTTGAGAAGGCCAAGCCCTACCTGAAGAAGGCAGCCAAGGTGGCGGGAAAAGTGGCCCTGGGGGCCTTGGCGATGGCGGGATAAATACAGGAAGTAGTGCCAAAAAGGAACCATGTTGAGTCACTGAGTGCGTTACAATATGCGACCTTGCCTCCTCCACTTGTGCTTGTTTCCTCGCCCCGCCTCCTGGCCCCTCCTCCGTGGGGAAAACTATAATGTTTCCCAGCTGTCAGTCTAGCCACAACAACTTTTGAGGGACTGTTTTTCATTCACCATCCCAATTGCAATAGAGAAAAGGAGTTTACAATTGAGCTTTTGCAAGATGTTGATATATAATGCTGTTGTCAGTGATGTCATCTTGACATATTACTTCCTGGTACGAGGAATCAAGCACAAGTGGAGGAGGCAAGGTCGCATATTGGAACGCACTCACTGTAGTGCAGTGTAGTGGAATGCTCATCTGCCTGCTAGCACACCACTTTGTGACTTCACAGTCTTCTTGGTTTAAATGAATAAAGATCATCAATGTACCAGCATTCGTGTCAGTAATCCTGTTATGTTTAGTGTGTGTGTGTGTGTGTGTGTGTGTGTGTGTGTGTGTGTGTGTGTGTGTGTGTGTGTGTGTGTGTGTGTGTGTGTGTGTGTGTGTGTGTGTGTGTGTGTGTGTGTGTGTGTGTGTGTGTGTGTGTGTGTGTGTGTGCGTCAATGGGAATAGCCTAAGGGGACGTTTATAGAGATGACGCTAAAAGGGTTTCTCGTCTTATTTTTTTTTCATTCGCGTTTAGACAAGCATTCTCAGGGGAAAATCGTTGTTTATATGAAGACACAAGAGTATGTGACATTCGATTGGATGCATTCCAGAACGCTGTGGTGTGGTGTGATGGAACCCCTGTACGTCCCCAAGCGCAGACACTGAGTGCATCTTAATATGGGACCTTGCCTCCTCCACTTGCCTCCTCCACTTGCTTCTCGTCATGATGACATCACTGACAACAGCATTGTATTTCAATATCTTGCAAAAGCTCAATTGTAGAGTCTTTTTCTCGTTTGCAATTGGGATGGTGAATGAAAAACAGTCCCTCAAAAGTTGTTGTGGCTAGGCTGACAGCTGGGGCCAGGAGACGGGGCGAGGAGACAAGCGCAAGTGGAGGAGGCAAGGTCGCATATTAAGAGGCACTCACTATAGTTTGACAGTTTAGCCGTTTAGACGGAGATGCACCCCGAGGCGTCTTCAAAACTCTACACTCTGGAAGGAGTCTTAAGATTGTCTTTAAGCCCCGATGGCGGGGTCGCCGTGTAAACAAAAGGCACTTTTTATCTGTTAATTATTATTATTATTATTATTATTATTATTATTATTATTATTATTATTATTATCAGGGTTCTAAATTAACTTTTTTCATTACCAGCCATAATGGCTAGTATATGATAATCTTACTAGATTACACACACACTAATGGGTCAAAGTGGCTTTTTTACCAGCCAAACTGAATTTTCACCAGCATTTGGCCAGTTGCCTGGTGCTAATTTAGCGCCCTGATTATTATTATTATTAGTGTTAGTTTGTTGTATTTTGTTTTGTTATGCTTACAAATGTACACGAGATGATGAGCTCGCACCAGTTTAATCTACTCAGTGGTGTAGTCTACTTTTTTATGGGGGGTATACTGTATATTTGAGCATTTTTTTAAGTGGGTATACTGTATATATTTGTGCTATTGAAAATAATGGATCACTCAGTTTTAAATGGGTATACTGAGTGAAATCCCTGAAATTTAGAATTAGGTATACTCCGTATACCTGCGTTCTACGTAGACTACACCACTGAATCTACTGTGCTAGCACACCACGAGGAGGAGCTGAAGTGGGGAGCAGTGCAGACTTGTGTAGGGGTGACAACACGTCTCTACACACGTGAGTGACCTGTTGGGCGTGTGATTTCAGATGCAGTATGCAGACAAGCATCAACAGGGATAAGCAACTGCGGGAGTTGCAAGGTCCGTCTGCAGTCGCTTTGATCCCGCGAGCAGTTGGACACCATGTGACATGTCACCTCGTTGGCGCAAAATGACTGAAACTTGGTATCTTTGACAAGAAATCTGACCATCATGCAACATTTTCATCCAGAATGCATTGATGTCTGCATGTGCATGCAGACGTCGCGAAATCGTCTTGTTATTAAATGTTCTTACACAACAAATATCAACTCCAGGCATTCAGCTTTACAGTGGCTGAGAGTGGAGGACAGGCTTCATGTCTCTTTATTAACATCAACTTGGGCAGTTTTACACAACAAAACTCCATTAAATCGCTATAATCTCCTCCATAAACTTTGTGATATTCATATATGTAACACAAGGCTTGCAGCAGCAGGGAGACTGAGCGTCCCAAAGAGTAATACTAATGCATTTCTACGCACTGTTGAATATAGATCAATTAAAGCATGGAACAATTTGCCAACCAAATTAACTATATTGAATAGTGAAGTGTTTATTAAAAAAACCGGTGAAAAAACATCTGAGCCTATCATACATAAACTAGGTTAGTGCAGAGGTAGAGATTTTTTTCACAAGGTCTTTAACCATTATTAAAGTAATCAAATTATATGTTTTTTTCTTCTTCTTCTTTTCTTTCTTTCTTTTCAATGGATGGTGCTTAAATTAATGCACAGAATTTTATATATTTTTTAACTGTGTGTTTTTTATTGTTGGACCCCAGGAGGAATAGCTGGGTCAGCGCCACGCCCAGCTAATGGGGATCCTAATAAACTAAACCAGGGGTCCCCAAACTTTTTTCTCTGGGGGCGACATTATCGTTCCTGACTGTGATAGGGGGCCGGGATCAATCATGTGGGCTGTATACTAGGCTACTGACTGTTATAGCCATAATTTCTAGCACAAAATAGTTCATCATTACAAGTGATTTGCAAAAGAAGTGGGTACTTCACATATTTTTCAATTTGAAATACCACAGCTATATATTTTATTTTCTAATAACAACCATGTAAAATAGCAAGGAAAGGTTGGGAAAATATGGTGATTGACAGTTTAGGAGTGATACAATAGAAATGGTAGGCCTGTTTATATTACTGTACAGTGAGATGAGAAACTACAAAACAGGAAACTTCTGGTGATTCACTCTAGGTTAGTGAAAATGAAACTGTAGGAAGGCCTGTTGATAAACAAAATAAAATATTTGTCAAAAATATATTTCATTCATTATATCATTTCATTATTTTTTTTCTTTGAGGATTGCTTCTTTGGGCCAGTTCAAATGGTGAGGTGCAGAGAGGTGGAGGGCCAGTCAAAGGGGGGTGGCGGGTATCCGGGTACCCGTCTCCCGGTTTGGGTACCCCTGAACTAAACTAAGCCCCTGATTGCAGAATGTTATGCTTAGTCAGTGTTGCCAGATGTGTCTGACCAAATCCCGCCCAAAAGGTTCTCAACTGACTAAGCATAACATTCTGCGATCAGGGAATTCTGGTCGACCGGGGGCTCCTCCTCGTCAACTGGGGGCTCCTGCTCCTCGTAGTTGAGCTTCGGGGCCAAGTAGTATTTGACGTGACCCATGTCTGCAATCTCGTACTCCACCACAAGGGGGAAATCTGCGCACATGCTGAGGGTGACGGTTTTGGATAGCGGAGTGGCCTTGGTGAAGATGTTTAGGTAGTCCAGGGCAAAGACGAGCTGCACTGGCTCCTTCATCTCAATAGTTACCGTTTCGTCCTCCTCGCTGCCGCTGGTCGGGGGCAACTTGATGTTGACGGAGCAAAACTCGCCGGCGGCTGAGAATTGAACGCCGCCGTCCCCGGCACAGGAGATCGCGACGGCGTCTCCGATCAGCGACAGGTCGCGGCAGATCCTGGCGAACTCAGCAGAGGGCATCGTAACAACGCAGCTGTACTCCTGCTCCGGAACACCCAGCTGATCCACATCCAAGTCCATCAGTGCCAGCTTACAGTCTGACACTCTCTCCTGATTGGTCGTCTCGAAGACGAGGGTCAGGACGTCGGCATCGTCTTCAGCACGGAGCGTAACGGCGTCTTCATTCCCGGCACACTTGAGGATTGCGGACATGCGGCTCACGTTGACCCCCATTGCGCGATTGCGGTCACATCTGTACGTGTCGAATCCGTCACTTTTGAGAGTCAGTTGCACAAGTGAACTGTGTGAATTGTCACACACTGCCATACTCAGTAATGAAATGCCCGATGAGCTAACATCCCATTGAGCTTCTGTCATCAGGTCTGTCAGCGCCTCCAGCATCGTCTTCAGGATTGAGGCTTGGACAAGTCGTGCCTCGAACATTTTGTAGATTTCTCGACTTAGTAAAGAGGCTCGGATTCTTAGGCAATCTAACTTTGGCGTTAGAACAAAAGACGGCAAACACACAACCGTGAAAACTGTAAAATAACGATACTTGCTATGACTAGAGTTAGTAAAAAAACTTCAAACAAAATAGTGTTATTATGCCTAAGCCCAGCTCTCCAACTTGACGTTGTGACACTATGGCCGCCGAGATGTGAAGTGCCTGCATTTCTCTTCTTTATAAAGTGTTGGCTCGTCCAACAATGTGTGTGTGTGTGTGTGTGTGTGTGTGTGTGTGTGTGTGTGTGTGTGTGTGTGTGTGTGTGTGTGTGTGTGTGTGTGTGTGTGTGTGTGTGTGTGTGTGTGTGTGTGTGTGTGTGTTGGGGAATTTTCTGGGTGGTGGTCAATGTTATTTCATGCTGCGTTTGCGATTGTGAAATTTCTTCTGAGGAACTGATTATCTCAACATAAATCTTTCCTTAAAGTATCCTTCTTTCGTCACTACCTGGTGTGTCATGGGCAAGGACGGAGATGATATTGAGAAGGGGAGTCACCAGATCATCTCTGATGTGGAAAATTAATTTGTACTTTTATGTAGTGCAGTGCATATCTAGGTTTTCCATTCCATTCCAGGTAACACTTTATAATACAGACGCCTTGTTAAGCATTAGTTATGCATTTGTAAGCATTATTCAAACCTTAGATAACCCTTTGTAAAACATTTGTTAACCATTATCTCTTTATTATTTCCCATTACTTAATCATTAACATACACTGTTAATGGTTTTTGATACTGATACATGTGTGTGAGAGTCAGGGAAGGATTGGCAAATGATGAATGGTTTCTGTATCATTTGTCAATCCTTCTCTGACTCTCTCACACACAGTGATCATTTTCCATTTTGATTCTGATGAAGACGTGTTGACGTCAAAACTAATCTTAAATTAAAATTTTAAATCTTTAAACTAATCTTGCACATCTAATATGCTCCGGTGACTGTCCTTCTCATTATAATCTCTTCTTGTCATTCTTTTCTGAGTATGTTATAAGTGTATTAGGACCTGGACCTACCTCACTGTGATGCTGCACACTGTTCTGCGATAGCCAGGCTGTGAATTTAATGGATTTCAGACCTCTGTGTCATCAATGATTTGCGATAGCCAGGCTATGAATTTAATGGATTTCAGACCTCTGTGTCATCAATGTTCTGCGATAGCCAGGCTGTGAATTTAATCCATTTCAGACCTCTGTGTCATCAATGATCACAAATTGGAATCAAAGGCAAGGTCTGGTAGAGTAGAGTAGAGTAGAGTAGAGTAGAGTAGAGTGGAGTAGAGTACAGTATAGTACAGTAGAGTAGAGTAGAGTATCATTTATTGATGCAGAGGGAAATTAAGGTGTCACTACTAGCAGTGTTGGCGTGGAAACGTTGGTAAACCTCCCTCCCAAAGCCTCATACAGTATTGATGCCGTTGGGCTGGGGGACTGGTCCTTTAGTCCTGCGGTATCGTAATCTACACAATAAGATTTTTTGTACTTGTTTTGACATGTTTTACAAATAGCCTATTTTTACAATATGTATCTACAATTAAGTTGAACTGTTAAAATAATACTCACCTGTTACCAATGAAGAATCTCTGCTCATTTCACCCCAAATGTCTCCAGTCAGCAGTTTAGTTCAGTTTTGTAACAGGTTATGGGCCCGGAATACGCTGCACTGCGCCTAAGTTTATAGTTAGTAGAATTTGTCTCAGCATTGGCGCAATGAGTGAAAGGACAAATTCACGTTGATCTCGGTTGGTGTTAGACGGAGATAAGAAGAACTATGAACTGTGGGAGACGAAGTTTTTGGGCCACCTTCATATTCATATACATAGGCCTATAATATATATATTCACTTCTAATGACAGTGTCACAAAACAAAGTGAGAGCCTATTTAAAATACAGTTTTTTTTCAATTGCTAACAAACGCTTACCCATACTTTGGATACTTTTTCTAAACTCTTAACACAGACTACCTCTTACCTAACACAATTGGCCAAATAGTTAGTCTTCTTCTCAAAAACACATAGGCCTACTGTTAAATAGATGACATCTTTTTCTGTAGTGACAAACTTTACCAAAACACTAGAAATATGGCTCAAACTGAAAAACGTCTCTCAAAAAAATAATACTTGTTTTCATTTCACAAGGTACATGGAGTCAATCAAAGCACACAAGATTTCAAAACTCTGGCTATTGCCAACATTACAGAATCTGCATAGAATTATGTTTCAGTAGCCTATTGTATGCATTCAAATCATGCAATTCACTGTTTGCACTTAATTTCCTTCTTAGGCAAGTAGGCAAGACTGTGACCTCATGCATTGTTGACTTTCAACATGACTCCAGCAGGAAGCATTTTCTTTACCGTTGACTAAAGGAGGTACAGTAGATTATAGTATGATATAAAAAGGTTTTCAAATTACTTACAGTGAAGAAAATATCATGAAACAAATACACATAAAAGCAAAATCAAGGCGATTGTCTCTAGGGCACCAAATGTCTTAGGGGGATAAAGCCCGAAAGTCCCAAAGAATTTAGAATGTCACACAAAACACTGTCTATTGCGTTCATGGCCACTTATATATGTAGGTTCTACAGTAGATTAGTACTCGATCAGGTTGAAGACACTATGATAAAAGATGCCAATTTGTAAATCCACAAAAGGAAAGGGGGTGCTTGCCAAGGGTAAATGGACTAGAACCGGCCCTGAAATTACTGAATCTGTATAATACCTTTTCATGTATCTCAAAATCATGACTTTATGGACAACATTGACTTCAAACGTTTATTCATATAGCCTACTGTAATTTATACCAATTTCTGCAGATGTGTTGACACAGTGATATGTAAAAGTTTTAAACATGATACGGTAATTTAACATGAATGTGAATTACATGCAGATTTGGTTAGACCTATAGACATTCTCATAAACAAACAGATCTTTCCAACTGCTACAAAAGCATTTTCAGTCTGATTATGAGACACTTTTGCATTTTCACATTTTACAGTAAAAATGTGTTAAAAACTGACAGCAGAACTGAACAATTGAAATTGGAGGGGTTTTTTCTACTTTTATCAATAAATATGTTTACTGTACTCCTCCTGATGTCATGTAAAGGCCTTTTCACTGAAATAAGGTTTTGGATGTTGGATTTCCATTTTTGGCACACTGTGTGTAAGCATTTGAAAATAAGCCATAAAAGATACATAGTGTTGTTGCTTTGGTTATCATGTGTGTAAAGGAAATGTTAGCATTTTAGAAATGCATTCATTGACTGCTAATTGTGTGAAAAAGGCATGTAATGTGTCAACTGTATGGCCATGGAAAACCCTTGGTGTGTTAAATGTATGAAGAGTTTTGCAAATGTCGCTGAGGATTGGACAAAAGCTTGTTAGCAATTGAAAAAAACTGTAAAGAGAGGTTGACTGATACATTGATGCGCAGCCCAGATCTTCGTCTGTGATAATATACCTCTATATTTTGGATTTGAACAACTTTTTTTTCTTTCCAAATTAAAATCTGTTAAACCACATTCTTAAGAATCAGTGACAGTGTAGTGTACATCTGTTGAACAATGTACTAGCTGATTAGGGATTACATTAAATAATCCTAAAGAATTCAAATAGACATTAACAGGTGATTTTGTGGAAGACATTGCTGAATGCAGAAAAGAGCTATCCTTCCTGTTAATCACGTTTCTCATCCACACCTAAGAACGTGGTAGATTTTTTATGTTTTGTATTTTTTTTTTAACATTTTATTGATTTCTTATTTTATCTTCATGGTCAAACAAATACATCTGGTGAACAATAGATTAATAGATGTGATAACATTTCTTAAAAAAAAAAAAAAAATCTCTTACGTAATGTACAGTTGGTTCTGCTTAGTGAGAGCAGAATATTGCTAAATACATGCCAGTGCTAGAAGGATGACACTTCCTCTTTTTTCTCATGTCATCGTCATATTTTCTTCTCCAGCTCATTCATGAGGTACAAGTTATCTGGAAACATTGCCCAAAAACGTAGCTTTGTGTACGCCATATGGAACCTCAGTCATTACTCACTGGCAGGGCCAGATTAAGATGGCCTGGGGCCCCTAGGCTACAGGCTGCTGTGGGGCCCCCAAAAATTAAAACGCTATAAAGGACTCTTTAGGAAAAGCACAAAAGCACAACAATTACCTCTTAATGTATGTTCTCTACAAGTCTTCTTTTGTCCAGTCTTGCACTTTAAATGTCTGTATGAGCACTGTCTATGTCCATATTGTCTTAAGTCTATGTATAAGTACTGTCTATGTCTATACTGTCTATGTCCTTACCTAGATTAGTCTATGTCTGTATGGGAAAGCAAGAAATGTTATTTCAAATTCTTTGTATGACCAGTGCATGTAGAGAAATTGACAATAAACCTACTTGACTTGACTTGACTTGAATTTACGTAGACAGTGTCATAATAACATGCTAGGAATTAAGGAGAACATGTCTACCAGCTTTACTCCACATGACAGATGAATTTTTCGATATTGCTTATTGTCATAATTCTGCATTTTCTCACTTCTGACCAAGAAGGGGGATCCTGGCAGGTTGGGGGCCCCAAGGCTGCAGCCATATCTAGCCTGTGGTGGGGCCCCTAGGCTGCAGCCATATCTAGCCTATGCGTTAATCCGGCCCTGCTCACTGGGATGACTTAGGAAAATTACTGTGCAGAAGTGACAAAAGCACAATAGTTTGTGTGGTGTTTTCACCAGGGTCCATATTGTAATTTTAGCCCTCAGAAAATAACATATGTGAAATACGCTATGTTATATGCCAAAAAATAATGTTATGAACATGGTTTCCCATTTTCTATCAAATGTACAGTATGATGTAAATCATGGATATTTCCTGAGTTAAGTCCTGCTATATGCATTCAATACAAGTCAATAATACATTTTCGTTCGATAAAAATAAATAGGTGGACATTCATGATACTGGCAAGGTTATTGGACGTTAATCCACCCAAACTTTTCAGAAGTGAGCTTAATATCAATTGAATCAGAACAATAGGTACAACTAATCAGTATCATAGCCTACTTTATGTGTAGCGACTAACTCAAACCCCACATCACTGTGTTAACCCTATCCAGACCGTGGGGGGGGGGGGGGGGCTAAAAGTGCCCGCACCAACTTTGATGTCGTATACCTCCTGAATGACTAAAGCTATGACTACGAAGCTTTGTGACTTTTCCTAAAATGAAGTTGGCTACAATGTGATACCAAAAGATAATGTTTATCATTTTTGTTGTTGCCATGGCAATGGTTTTCTGACAGGTACGCCTGACCAAAAATCACTGATCTAAGTCTCATCATCATCACTTTTCACATTTTTTTTACATTTTCATTAGCATCAGACACCCTTGTGAACATTTGAAGTGGTCTCATGCACATAATAACCAAAATTGATGTGCTTTACCCAAGTTAGATGGAAAATACATTAAGGTGACATTTTGGGCAATAAAATCAGGAAATGACGTCATAATGACGTTGTCAAAAGACTCAGTTTTTTCAGTGCATATGTGAACGCTTCAAAGTGTACCCAGACCCCTTGGAAGTGAACCGTACTTTATTGAGACCTTTATTGACTTCTGTTTCCTTACCACATAATTGCTGGGACGAAGCCACACAGGTTCAGGCAGCTTTAACATTGTTATATTGACAAAAGAAATGTCTGAAAGCTTTATATTGTAAGATGAAGTGTGTAGAGCTTGTACAGAATGATGGGCTAAGAGTCTCCATCAGCTTACATGGTGTGCTACTGTATGGACTAAATCCATTTAGACCAATAATTGTCCTTGATGATGTGGAAATTGCTACAGTCATATGCTGCAGGGTTGCACAAAGAAGAGCATGAAATGGGAAAGATGCATGCGGAGCTGAGTATATTGTAGCACTGGGACTATTTGAGACTATCTATTTGCAGTCATGGGTGAGCGGTTAGGGCGTCAGACTTGCATCCCAGAGGTTGCCGGTTCGACTCCCGACCCGCCAGGTTGGTGGGGGGAGTAATCAACCAGTGCTTTCCCCATCCTCCTCCATGACTGAGGTACCCTGAGCATGGTACCGTCCCACCGCACTGCTCCCCATGGGGCGCCACTGAGGGCTGCCCCCTTGCACGGGTGAGGCATAAATGCAATTTCGTTGTGTGCAGTGTGCTGTGTTCACATGTGTGCTGTGGAGTGCTGTGTCACAATGACAATGGGAGTTGGAGTTTCCTAATGGGCTTTCACTTTCACTTTTCACTTGTATGTTTATGAACTCATTTCTTCTTCTTAGCTGTTGACATTGAACCAGGTAAGAGCAGCAGATTTTATTTGGTCTATTTTTTTGTCACAATAGTGTTGCAAGACAAAAATAGGGCAAGTTTTGACTGTTTCAGTTTTCCGTAGGACTTCTCACTTGATATCACTTTGATTAGCACTCGATAGTCATTATTGGCCGCTAAGCTCTTGTCTGGTTGCCTGATTATCATCGACTTTCAAATCTCGGACCAAGATGTTGGTCTGACCCAGTGGTGTAGTCTACATAGAACGCAGGTATACGGAGTTTACCCACTTCTAAATTTCAGGGATTTCAGTATACCCACTTAAAATTGATTGATCCATTATTTTGAATAGCACAAATGGATAGATGACAGTTAGGCAGAAAAAAAACGATTTTTTTTACACAACATTGTTTATGAGGGGAAAAAGTATATGTCTACATAGTGCAGCAATTAATCTTTCAAAAAATCCAAGTGGTAACAATGTTACCTATTCTACCTAGTCTATTAATTGATTATTTATTTACATTGATAAAGCAATTTGCTGAAAATAAGTCCTTTGGTGTGACATTAAGAAATAAATATATTAAGTGATGTAGAAATGGCTTGATGAAGTTTTATGAACATTGATACACTCTTCATATTTATTGATTTTTTTAAAAAGTCTTAATGTAATGAGAAATAACCATTTAAGGATTTTTTTCCCCATTAGAGGTGAGCTTATTAGAAAACTTCCAGGAAATATAGGGATATCTTTCTTTTCAAATGTTCAAAATTGTCCGAATTTATACTAACATTTCAGGGATGATAATTTGTTCTTCCCTAATGCAATATTCAGTGTTTATCAAATGTATTGTTAAGCTCAAACAAATATTTGAGCGTTTTAAAAATGTCACACCGTAGGACATTCATGTCACACTAAAGGACAGAAATACAAAACTGAGCCAGAAACAAATGTATCAACATGATTGTTTTGTCTTTTGATCATAATGTAATGTTGTAGTCAATATTGACCTACACTTTATGCTTATAAGTCTTTAAGTCATAGATTATCAGCCTATCGTAACACTTAATGACAGCCATGCGGTCATTAAATTTAACCTGCAGAGCTCATAAGACTCATACTGAAGTGTGACGTTGGCATGACCATCACACCTCACCCTCTTTGTAGGTATGCTATGACTGTCACACCATTGAACCTGTAGTGTGTAGTGGCCAGTGCCTGTTTGGTATCTCAAGCTGGACAGCACATTTATGCTATATTGAGCTCTCCACAGCATACTTAATTCATCTATACTTCTCTATACTCTCTCACTCATCTTTCCTTCACTGTTACCGTTGTATTTTTTGGTTTCAAAGCACCATTAATGACATTTTATATCCTTATCTATCTGGCTCTGCCATCCAGTCGCTCTAGGTACTCCCAGTCAAGACTGTTCTCCGTTGTGGTACCCAAGTGGTGGAACGGTCTCCCAGAGGCAGCAAGACTAAGCACGTCTCTTGCAGCCTTCAAGAAACAACTAAAGACCTTCCTCTTTCGAGAGTATCTACTAGACTAATGCTTGAGCTGGCTTTGCCCCAGGGCAGACTCCTGACATGATGTTTAGTTTAGTTTAGTTTGCGTGTGTGTGTTTGTGTGTGTGTGTACTCGTTATTTACTCTTTATGAAAAAATAAATAAATAAATAAAAAAATAACCCCTCTTTGCAACTGCACTTGTTGTTCTGTATATCTCCTGTGCACTTTGTATTTGCTTGTGATGTTGGCTTGATTATGTCCTCTTTTTGAAAGTCGCTTTGGTTATAAAGCGTCTGCCAAATGCAATGTAATGTAATCTAGAATCAGCAGTATAAATTCCAATGGCCAATAAAGGAATAAGTAATTTGAATACACAATATTTATCTAGTCAAACAACAAAATAAACAAAAAATGTACAAACAGTTGTTTTAAAACCTATTTCTCAGATATCTAGTCTTTTGGTGTGACCTGTTTGTCCTTTGGTGTGATACTTCAAAGTGTCACACCATATGACTTTTACCATCACACCATAGGACTTTTGAGCTTTTGAGTTAATTTAAAGCCATGTAGTTGCCAACTGAAATACAATTTCACCTTTAGTAAGATGCATTTTCATACATCTACATAAGAAAAAAATGTGAAAAATATACACTATTGTCAAAATATATTTTATGGCTGTCACACCAAAGGACTACAAAACTAATACATCTTGTGGTAGCAAAACATAATTGACTGATTGAAGAACTCTGAGAGAAAAACCTAAAATCCACCCTTGCCATTGGCTTCTTAAGGGTCTAAAGTCACAATTTATGTACCGCTGGAGCTTCAACAACAGATAATTATAACAGAATTAACCCAAAATATGATGTCACACCACAGGACATTGTTTTCTGTGACAAAGTTTCATAAGTCCATACAGTCTCAGAAAAACAGGAAAAAAATTAAGCATTGCCACTTGCTAAAATAGACACCTTGAAAAACATGCCAGGGTTGTTTAGACAAATGACTGAGCTTTGCTTATTTATTTTAAAATGTTTTAATATGGAGAGTCAGGCTTGCGACAGTCACACCATAGGACAAATGTGACATTTGACTCAAAATTAAGTATACTTATTTAAGCTCTGGATTTATTACACATTACTTTTTCACAACAGCTTTGTCATTTAAAGCTTTGACAATTTTGAAAGCATGAATATACATAATTTTAAGAGCCTGCGACAGCAAAATTTACACGTCACGTCATCTACCCAAATATATACAGTATACCCACTTCAAAAAGTGCTGAAATATACAGTATACCCACCATAAAAAAGTAGACTACACCACTGGTCTGACCAAGAAGATGACAAATGGCCTGGTTAACCGACCTCCCTCCGTTTGCTATTGTCCGAGGCCGTTGAAGCTGCTCAAAGTTGATTGCTTACTTCCCAACGAAGTGGGTGGAGTTCCCGATTTCTGCGCAGCTCAGAAACGTTATTTGAACTGCTCCTGGCCTGACTAGAAGCAACGCCAAAGGTGTTACATCAGTAGGAGGGCGTGGCCAGGGTACTTGAGGGCGTGGCCAGGGTACTTGAGGGCGTGGCCTGGGTACTTGTCTGGTTGCAAGAATGCAGCCCGAGGTGGAGTGGTCAGACAGACAGGCAGAGAAACACACACACACACACACACACACACACACACACACACACACACACACACACACACACACACACACACACACACTAACACACACACACACACACACACACACACACACACACTGACACACACACACATTGACACACACTGACACACACACACACACACACACACACACACACACACACACACACACACACACACACACACACACACACACACACACACACACACACACACACTGACACACACACACACATACACACACACACACACACACACACACTGACACACACACACACACACACACACTAGCACACACACACACACACACACACACACACACACACACACACACACACACACACACACACACACACACACACACACACACACACACACACAGGCCAGGGTGGAGTGGAGTGGTCAGACAGACAGGCAGAGAAACAGCTTTGAAGATTTACAAGATGTACCTGCGTAATGTGTAGTACCTGAATTTAAACTCAACAAACTAGTTCTTCCACTGATTACTGTCTGTGTGTGGGGGTGTGGGTGTCTGTGTGTGTGGGGGTGTGTCAGTGTGTGTGTGTGTGTGTGTCAGTGTGTGTGTGTGTGTGTGTGTGTGTGTGTGTGTGTGTGTGTGTGTGTGTGTGTGTGTGTGTGTGTGTGTGTGTGTGTGTGTGTGTGTGTGTGTGTGTGTGTGCGTGCACATGTGTGTCAGTGTCAGTGAGTGAGAAAGAGCGAGGGAGAGAGAGAGAGGGAGAGAGAGAGAGAGATACAGAGAGGGAGATAAAGAGAGAGAGAGAGGGAGTGAGAGAGAGTGAGAGAGATATATATATATAGAGAGAGCGAGATAAAGAGAGAGAGAGGGAGGGAGAGAGAGAGAGGGGGGGGAGATAGAGAGAGGGAGAGAGACAGAGAGAGATAGAGAGAGAGAGAGAGAGAGACAGAGAGAGATAGAGAGAGAGAGAGAGAGATAAAGATAGAGAGAGAGGGAGGTGTGACTGAGCTCCACCACATTCTCCACATTGTCAGCCAGCTCCTCAGACCTGTCGCAGCCACAGCAGGAAACACAGGTAAGAATATCACACCTTGTTTAACTTTTTCTTTACATCTAACTACTTTTACTTCCATCCTTTTATTGTATCACTTCTTTCATCTGGTGTGCAGCAGCAGCCACCGAAGGGAAGACAAATGAAGTGTTACACTCTCTCTTTCTCCGCAAACGATTCTCTACCTTCATCCTTTTAGCTTTAAACACTTTAACCTTTTATTTTTACAGTAGCCAACGTTTGCATATTTTTGTCCTTCATGTGTTTTTATGTTGTTGTTTTTTTGTGACAAACACTGCTCACCCTCTGTGTGTGTATGCAGCGTAATTTACAAATGCTCTGCCTCTACCAGTACTTATTACCTCCGACAAGGAGCTAATGTTTTAGTTATTGTTTTTCTGTCTGTCTGTCTGTCTGTCTGTCTGTCTGTCTGTCTGTCTGTCTGTCTGTCTGTCTGCTTGTCTGCCAGTGGGATGACTCAAAAAGTTATGTACAGATTTGGATGAAATTTTGAGAAGTTGTTGGAAATTACAAAATGAACAAGTGATTACATTTGGTGGTGATGACTGATTGTCATTTCTTTCTAAAGATTCTTCACCATTACGGGATAGGATGAATTTTGACATCCCAGTTTTCAACAAGGAAGAAAGATTTTTAAAAACATTAGGGTGTAATATAGTCAAATGCTCAAACAACCAGCTTCCTTGGTGGAGTTCTGCATTCTCTGAGTGCATTTCTAGTTTCAAGTATTTATTTTGTCTTTAAACGCTATGTTTATGAAGGGCAATCTCCATGGCCCTGAATTTCTTGTTGCTTTGTTTTTTCACTTGCTACGACTAGATAAACTCAAACAACTGCGGCGAATATCTTGAAGCATTCTGCCCTCTCAGCCTTGAAAATTAAAGATAACTTTAACCCGAGACACAGCGTTATGAATTAGCTGTTACCAGAGTGGCAATGACCAAGTCGTAGTGCATTATTAAAAACCCCTTAGCGCAGCACTATGGCTCTCTGTAATGTCATAGCAATGTTGTTATGATGTAGTTAAGCATTTTCAGCAAGTGAACAGGGTCGCCGGCGACCCTGCAGTCCCAGGTGAAAAAGTGGTTCAATTTAGTACAATAAAAGCATGACTGAAGTGTACTTAGCATGTTAAAAGTGCACTCGTGCTTTTTGTGCTAAGAAAAAGTATGTTTACAATATGCTTATTTAAAGTGTACTTAAAATTAGATGTAATTAAGTTGCTCTCAAAGAAAGTACACTTAGCGACCCATACTTCAAGTGGACTTCGAAGATGTTTGGCTAAAGTGTATTTAGAGGAATATACTAATAGTGTTCTAATAGTGAACTTACTAAAAGTGTATTTTTTAATAACATATTGCAATTGTACTTTTTTAAAGTGCAATATGATTACACTTCACCCAAATGTCTTTGAAGTGTGATTTTCTATAGTGCGCTTTAAAGTAAATCGTTTTAACATATTGCAAGTACACTTTTTCTAAGTGCACCATGATTGTACTTCACCCAAATATCTTCAAAAGTGTGCTTATGTCACAGGTGGGGCGCGCGTTTGCTGGCCGCGCCCACTTTGATACTACTACCCTGGGAGTTCACTGCACAACACCAAAAAACAAGACACAGTTTTCGTTCTATTTATTTACCACCACTGGATTAAAAGTCAAAGGGGTAGGCCTAGTTGTCTCTGTCCATTACCCACGGGGGAACCCACCCACGCCCAAGTCTGAAGTCTCCAATGGAATGCTTGGACAGTCCAGCCACCAAGTCCATCCGTGCGGGGGTTGCGAGGTGAATTACACTGCAAAGGGGGCATGGCACACACGTTCAATCGGGAGCAGCTGGTGGTGATGAGAAGCGATGAGAGTTCTTCTGCGTAGGCCCGGAAGAGGTGGTTGGTCTTCAGCCGTCTTGGGTGAGAGCGAGAGGAAAAGAGAGAGCGAGAGAGAGCGAGAGAGAGCGAGAGAGAGCGGCGCACTCACGGGGGCCAAGTAACCAGGCGAATACGAGTCGCTCATCTTCACGGTGGGGTGCATGTCCGTCTCACCCCTTTCCATCGAGGCAGGTTCACCTGGCCGTCACTCTGATTGCGGACTCCTTCTGGGCACTATGCCAGTCACGCTCTCCTCCGAGCTGCCAGTTTGCCTTCTGATCCATAGGATCGCGTCCACTTCTCATCCAACTTCTCGTCCCTTTCGCCTGGCTCTGTCCGGTTACCGGTGTCCGACGTCTCCCATCTTGCCGCTCCACTCTCGCCTCTCTCTCCCCTCAGGATGGCATTCTCGCAGTCATCTCTCCTTGCGGCTTCCTCCTCACAGTCTAGTTTCTTGCTGTTTATTATATGGTTGTGACGTCATCTGTCGAATGCTCCATTCATTTCAACGGGGCTCCCCAACGTTCGGACGTCTGTTATTTTTCGATAACGGACGGGTTGGTCTATAACAGACCGCTGTCAATGGCAACAAGACTTTTCACTGCTAAAGCGACTTTTCAACAAGACTCTAATCAGCTGCTGTGATAGACAGCACCCGTTGTCCTGGCTACCGCTGTCAATGGCAAGACGTTCACTGCTAAAGCCACTGGCTTGTATACAAGTCAGTGGCTAAAGCGAATGTTTCATATCACTCCGCAGGGGGTCCGGTCTTTTGTCACTCTAATCAGCTGCTGTGATAGACAACACCTGTTGTCCTGGCTACCTAGCTGTTGCCTAGCGGTGTTCCACAACGGCACTGTTTTGTTTTGCGCAGCAACAATCTTAACATTAAATAGGTCTAAAGAAATGTCCCCGCCATGTGTGAATCATTTAAGTATATCCATATAATAAGCGGGTTAACTTTCGGCGAGTCGGTCGCTTTGTGGAATAGCAGCACTTCAGAGAGAACAAGACCCCTCCGCTCCGCGTCGGGGTCTAAAGATTCTCTCTGTCGTGCTGCTATTCCACGGTAGCGACCTTCTCGCCGAACGTTAACCCTTACTTAAAACTCTGCTCACCAACCCACGTGCACCAATCACCTCCATCCTCCTCACCTGCGCTCCATTATCCTAATCATGCTCCAGGTGCATTACATTGGGAATGAATGACATCTAGTTTTCGGTTCACTTGGGCCTCAATTGTCACCCCGTGACACTTACACAAGTGCATTTACCCATAATGCACCATCATGCATGTCCAATCATGCAATGCACTTCTTGGAGGTAAATTTCTCAAACAGAAAGCCATTCATCCTGAAGGAATATTTTTGGTTTGCATGAAAATATTACTCATTGTTATATTCTGTGTTTATTGTAGGGGTTTTTAAAATTTAAAGTGGTACACAAAAAATGACCATGTTCCCACCGTCATTATGATGGTCACGTATATGTTCTGGTATATATAGGCTCACACTTCCCCCAGTATCATGGTTGGAGGTAAGTTGGAACTAATTGTTCAAACAATGAATACAATGTCACCACAGATCATCAATCCAAATGATCAATTGCAGGAAGGAGGAGTAAGATTGACAGAAAGTGAAATGTGTACCTGAAGTCTCTGTGACAATGCAATGATTGTAAATGCCAGTCATGCTAGGCATGCATACTGCAACACTACTGTGGATGTGTGTAATGTACAAGCTCTGACAACCAGCATGGATTGTAACATTACATTTATATTATTTCATGTACTTGGGAGTGTACTGTAAATACACTTCAAGCATACCTGTTATATATTTACAATACTTCATATGATATACTTTTTACAGACTTAAAATGTTCCAATGTAGTCCAAAGAAGCATGAAGTTAATATACTTTTATTGAACTTCTAGTGACAATAAAATGTTATAGAAGTGTACTCAAGCACACTCTTAATGCCATACGAATGCATGAAAAGCGTGTTTGGAGCATACTTTCAAAAGTATGCTTGTAATGCACTTAAAGTTGTCCAAAAGCGGTGCCAATTTAGCATCCTCAGTGTGCTGCAAGTGTGCTGACGTACTGCTTTAGTAGTGCTTCAGCGCACTAATAGTGCAATGAAGCGCACTTTAAATCGCCGAAAATAGTACACTTTGTACTAAGTACGGTCAAAAAAAGTACACTTTAAGTATATGGGTTTTTCACCTGGGGTAAGAGGCTACGGCCCTGCGTTATGTCATAGTATTGTAGTACTATGCTAATTAGCTTTTCAATGACTATTACAGCGTGCCACTGGTGGTGCGGCATGCATTAAGGGGCTACAAAAGCAAACATTAGAACCATCACTACAGGGGTGCGTTTCTCGAAAGCATAGTTGTTAGCTGGGTAGTGTTGGGTATTGTTGCCGGGGTCATTTCTATGTTCCCCGGGTCCTATGTTCCCAGCGGTGTAGTCTACTTTTTTGAAGTGGGTATACTGTATATATTTGTGTTATTCTAAACAATGGATCAATCAATTTTAAGTGGGTATACTGAAGTCCCTAACATTTAGAAGTGGGTATACTCTGTATACCTGCGTTCTACGCAGACTACACCACTGTATGTTCCCCACAACTGGGGAACTAGGACTTTTTTTCAAAAAACTGTTCTATGTTCCCCGCTGCTTCCAAGTAGACTGCCGTGTGGCAAAGTGCAGGTTTTTGTTGCACCCCTGATCGATTAGGTTTAGATGGTTTTGGTCAAGGCACAAATTTAAAACTCAGAAACATTGCATTACTGACAGGTTAGGTTTAGCAATAGTTTTTAGGAGGGCGCAATTTGAAAACTCGGAAACATACAAAGTGGGGAACATAGAACCTTTTTTTTAGAAAAAGGGTCCTAAGTTCCCTGGTCCCTAACAAACACAGGGGAACATAGGACCCGGGGAACATTGCCCCCCCATCTCCTTCTGCTACTATACAAGAGCATCATACAGCCCCTTCTACTCTACTGTTTCCCCTGTTTCTTCAACATGCTATCTTACAGGTCCTTCTCAAATAATTAGCATATTGTGTTAAAGTTCATTTTTTCTCCATAATGTAATGATAAAAAATAAACATGCATATGTTTTTAGATTCATTGCACCCCAACTGAAATATTTCAGGTATTGTATTGTTTTAATTTAATTGTTTTAGAAGGACCTGTATCTGTCACTAGCAAGAACAAACTGATCAAAATCTCCAATTTGGCATCCAAGATAATACACCTCCCCACCCCCAGCCTCACTGACACAAATGACAAAGCCATCACACGTCTGGCTGCCCAGACCACCCCCTGAACCAGTTCTTCACCTTTCTCCCATCTGGTCGCAGGTACAGGGCCTGCTGGCAAAAAGCACATTTCAAGAAAAGTTTTGTTCCCTCGGCTATAACTGCACACTGCACTGAACAAACTTTTGTGACCCCCCCCCCCTCTCTTTTCACACACACACACACACACACACACACACACACACACACACACACACACACACACACACACACATACACACACACACACACACACACACACACACACACACACACACACACACACACACACACACACCCCACCCCGAGCTCGACCTCGGGCTGTTTTGTTAAAGAGCCTGGTGCTTCAAGGAACAAAAAATGCTTAAACAGCTTAAACAAACAAATGACCTCTAAAACTATGACGTTCTCAAGAGGTTGGAAGGGAAAAGACTATAGGATGCCACATGACAAAGTATATGGTGACACTTGAGGCAATGGAGGGATGAAACTAGAAGCACTCAGAGAGTGCAGACCTCCGCCAAGGAAGCTGCTTGATGGAACATTTGACTCTGTTATACCCTACTGTATTTTCATTTTAAGTCTTTCAGCCTTCTAATGTTTTGCCCCGCACTTCAATTTGTGGTCACTAGANGCGACTAGATTTATAGGCCAGCAATGGGGAAGAATCTTTAAAGGTACACTGTGCAGGAAATGGTCAAAAAGGGTACTGCAACTATGCTGCTCATTGAAAATCAGCTTTTTTTTTTAGTAAACTTTTCATGAAAGTTTACTAAGTAATAAACTAATATTTTCTAGTATGGTCCAAGTACAGTCATTTTTGCAGCTAAAAATGTCTATTTCTGGAAATTCAAAATGGCGGACCATGGAGATCTCCCTTTTCATGTATAAAAAGTGCAATTTGTCCAGTCTTTATGAAGACTTAGAATTTGATGGTGGTGATAAGTATCCATGGAAAAGGTAACATTTGTGAAGGGGCAGCATGCATTCTAAAAATCTCACACAGTGTCCCTTTAAAAAGGTCCTGGTTCTGGTTTGTGATCCGTAACACCACCAGAATTTAATCACTTGTTCCTTGCGTCATTATCAACAACTCCACAAAATGTTGTCCAAATCCAACAGTCATAAAATGTTGATGACATGAACATAATGTTTATGACTTATCTATGACTGTGTCATGAGACTATTATGACACTGTAATGACATGCTTATGACACCGACGTCAAGTAAAGTGTTACCAAATAATGTGGGGTATGTATGGACTAATGCATGTGTGATGACATAGCTGGGTAAATGGGAGGGAGGAAAGGAAAACAATGGATGGGATTTATGTGGAGGAGAGGAGTGTATAGGCATGTAGAGGAGTGCATATGTATTTGGTTTTATATGAAGATGTAAGTATATAAATTGTATATGGATGTCTGCGGATTTTTATGTATCTACAAACGGTATGTGTGAAAATGGTTTCTATTGTACCGTAAATTAAATGTGTACCACAAAGATCTAACTAATGCTGAATCTGATGGAACTGCTGTCTGATGTGAAAACAAATATCCCGATGGGACAATAAAGAATCTAATTTAATCTAATCTAGTTCCAATGGGAAGTTGCATTGGGAACAACAAAGTAGCTAACGTCGTTTGCAACTATGGTTTCGAGAAATGCTCCCCAGACCTTTTCATTTCAGCTTCCTTTTCCTCTGTGCTTCAGACAGAGCTTTCCTTGGTGTGTTCACCCGACCTACTGACATGTGCTCAATAACTTTAAAAACAAACATTAGTATGTATAGACCTTCACATTTCAGCTTCCCTTTTCCTCTGTGCTTCAGACAGTGCTGACCTTTCACTCTGCCTACTGACATGTGCTCAATAACTTTAAAAACAAACATTAGCAACACTATAGACCAGTGGTTCCCAACCTTTTTTGTCTTGTGTACCCCCAAGCCTTTTCATTGTGCCATGAGTACCCCCTAAGTCAAGTTCTATATCGCTTTCTCCATCCCAATGTAACTAAGCTCCATATGTTTGTTAAAATTATTTTTTTCCAAGGACCCCCTGCAGTGTGCTCGCGTACCCCTAGTGGTACACGTACCCCTGGTTGGGAAACACTGCTATAGACCTTCACATTTCAGCTTCCCTTTTCCTCTGTGCTTCAGACAGTGCTGACCTTTCACTCTGCCTACTGACATGTGCTCAATAACTTTAAAAACAAACATTAGCAACACTATAGACCTTTTAATTTCAGCTTCGCTTTTCCTCTGTGCTGCAGACAGAGCTGACCTTTCACTCTGCCTAAATGACAATGGCGTTGCCAGATCTGCTAGCGCTCTGCGTCCT
This sequence comes from Engraulis encrasicolus, assembly GCF_034702125.1. Classification (NCBI taxonomy): domain Eukaryota; kingdom Metazoa; phylum Chordata; class Actinopteri; order Clupeiformes; family Engraulidae; genus Engraulis; species Engraulis encrasicolus. The sequence continues at coordinate 47,745,750 of NC_085880.1, read as the reverse complement.
GTGCCTGATCCCGGTGGCCGCCTGGAAGGCCCCCTCCTTCTGCCATGAGACAAACTGCCCGGAGTACACCGTCATCCACACCTACCCGGTAAGTATACAAGTAGCATCATATAATACAATAACCTTGGCAAGTAACTTGGTCTGCTCCTATGCCAGTGGTGCGGAGATGAGCTATCATTCATAGTGATGACAGGTCACCAGACTCCTGCCTGCTACGCTACGCTAATCAGCATCCAGTGCAGTGCAGCTTCAACCAGGGTTTTCTGCTTCTACTTATTTAATGTTTGTGAAACGTGTGCTTCCCCCCAATACCATCATGTGACTTGATTTTTATCTAACCCTATGGCAGTCACAAGCGGATCTGAGCTATCGTTCATAGCGATGACTGGTTCGCAGGCTCTGCTAGCAATGACTGGTTAGCAAGCTCTGCTAGCAATGACTGGTCAGCAGGCTCTGCTAGCAATGACTGGTTAGCAAGCTCTGTTAGCAATGACTGGTTAGCAAGCTCTGCTAGCGATGACTGGTTAGCAAGCTCTGCTAGCAATGACTGGTTAGCAAGCTCTGCTAGCGATGACTGGTTAGCAAGCTCTGCTAGTGATGACAGGTTAGCAAGCTCTGCTAGCAATGACTGGTTAGCGGGCTATGCTAGCAATGACTGGTTAGCGGGCTCTGCTAGCAATGACTGGTTAGCGGGCTCTGCTAGCAATGACAGGTTAGCAAGCTCTGCTAGCAATGACAGGTTAGCAAGCTCTGCTAGCAATGACAGGTTAGCAAGCTCTGCTAGCAATGACAGGTTAGCAAGCTCTGCTAGCAATGACAGGTTAGCAAGCTCTGCTAGCAATGACAGGTTAGCAAGCTCTGCTAGCAATGACAGGTTAGCAAGCTCTGCTAGCAATGACAGGTTAGCAGGCTCTGCTAGCAATGACTGGTTAGCGGGCTCTGCTAGCAATGACTGGTTAGCGGGCTCTGCTAGCGATGACTGGTTAGCAAGCTCTGCTAGCGATGACAGGTTAGCAAGCTCTGCTAGCAATGACTGGTTAGCGGGCTCTGCTAGCAATGACTGGTTAGCGGGCTATGCTAGCAATGACTGGTTAGCAAGCTCTGCTAGCGATGACAGGTCAGCAGGCTCTGTAGAATTGGGACTCTACCCATTTTCCCTCACTCAGCTTGCAGGTGCATCACAGTGGGACAGGCATCACTGGAAAGGAGAGGCTGGAGCACACAGTAGATTTGTTTTCAAGGCTTTATTTTGCGCGCACACCCGACTAACGTTTCGGTGTTGATACACCTTCTTCAGAGTCCGAGAATATGTAGCAACACCGAAACTTTAGTCGTGTGTGTGTGCAAAATAATGTGATGTGTTGCATTGTGATGGACGATTAGTCCGAAATGTCGTGTCATTAAATATTTGGGAGTATTTAACAGTGTTGCGGACCTTTATTTTCTTTTCAGTTATCTTACGTTTGGTCCAGCACCTGTGCCACTGATGTTGCCTGATTGCCATAGACCTCAGAACTCGTTGTGTAGCCGAGCCGAATGCGCTGCTTCACCGCTAGGGCGGCGCCCGGGTAGCACTGATGTGCGCACATTCTTTGACTTTCTGTGCGGAAAATAATGTCTTGGAAACTAAACTACTTTCCAGCGGGCTCTGTCTGTCTGGAAACATTCCAGCTCTTTAAAGAACCGTATCCATGAAATTGTTGTTGGAAATGTATGGAGTAGCCTAATGAAGTCGTTTTTTATTTTAATTTTTTTTGCTGAAAAGGATTTTGAAGAGCGCCTCTACAGGCCATCTCATTGGCTGACTGTGGACGTCTCCAAGGTCGACATGGAGGAGGTGAAGACGGCCATGTTCACTCTCTACTACTACACTAAGGGGGAGAATAAAGACAGTAAGTCAAGAGGGCCTACTGTTCATGTTCTACTACTTCTATACCAAGGGGGAGAATAAATACAGTAAGTCAAGAGGGCCTACTGTTCACGCTCTACTAGTAGGTCAAGAGGGCCTACTGTTCACTCTCTAATACTACTTTACCAAGGGGAGAATACAGACAGTAAATTAAGAAGGTCTACTGCTCACTCTCTACTACTACACCAAGGGAGAGAATAAAGAGAGTAAGTCAAGAGGGCCTACTGTTCACTCTCTACTACTACTACAGCAAGGGAGAGAATAAAGACAGTAAGTCAAGATAGCCTACTGTTCACTCTCTACTACGTAGTACTGCACCAAGGGGAAAAATAAAGACAGTAAGTCAAGAGGGCCTACTGTTCATGTTCTACTATTACACCAAGGGGGGAAATAAAGACAGTAAGTCAAGAGGGCCTACTGTTCACTCTCTACTACTACACCAAGGGGAGAATAAAGAGAGTAAGTCAAGAGGGCCTACTGCTCACTCTCTACTACTACAGCAAGGGAGAGAATAAAGAGAGTAAGTCAAGAGTGCCATGTTCACTCTCTACTATTACACCAAGGGGGGAAATAAAGACAGTAAGGCCCTGTTCACTCTCAAATACAGGGGTCACCAACCTGTCGACCAGTCGATCGCGGAGGCTTTCCTGGTCGATCTTGGGGCAGGAGGAAATAAATTGGATGATAGGCTATAGAAATATTGAAATACACTGCAGTATCTGATTGGCGTTCATATATGCATCTTGAGTCTACTACTACACCAAGGAGAAAATAAAGAGAGTAAGGCCTTGTTCACTCTCTACTATTACACCAAGGGGGGAAATAAAGACAGTTAAACCCTGTTCATGCTCTACTATTATACCAAGGGGGAGTGCCATCTGCATCGGTGTGGTTTATGTGGTGGATGCCCTTGCGAAACTCCACCACTGTTTTAAATTACCTGTAGTAGCCATGTTCTTACCATGCTATGTCATGGTTACTCCAAGTACTCTGAACCAACCATAGTATCACTATGGCTTATCCATGATTTTTTGGAGACCCATGAAAACCATGGTTCCTGACTATGATCATTTCAGCATCGTTTTACTATGAAAAAAGACAGTAAGTGCCAGTGATGTACCCGAACGCGTTCAATGAACGAAAGTTCATGAACGAGTTCATATTTTGAGAGAACGTGAACTGAACGGACAGTATTTTCTAGATGATGAACGAACTATGAACGCGTTCATCTGGAGCGTGAACGTGAACGTTCAGTAGTTCTTCATTCCGTTCATTCCGTAGTTACCAGATTTCATTAATATTCCTGCAGAAACCGCTACTGAACACAATGTCAGAGAGTCTAATATTATGTCTTATCCATTCTCTCTGACAGCGTCAGACACCATTCTCTCCGACTGTCTTTAGTCTCGTGCAAAGAGGCGGGACCAAGCAAACAGCAGGCATCGCTCTACTTAAAGTCAGAGCGGCCAGCAACCAGCCAGCAGTGTGCGAGTTTTCTGATTTCCGGTGACTTTTTAGATTAACGCCTCTAGCGACCGTCTTCTGGGCGTTCGGAATAAGTGTGGAGTGCTCTCGCTTCACTATTTAAGTAAAAATGCGCCGCGCGCAGCACCAACAGCAAGAGAAAGCTGCCTGCTGGCATGTTGCAGGATGGCAAATTTTGCGCATGAGACAGAGAACAACAGCGCAGGAAAACGTTAGTCCACGCACCCGATTTATGTCCAGTCCATACAGTAACAGAAAAGAAGTGAAATCGCTCAGCACACAGTGTCTAAACAACAAACACTCTAAAGGACTACAGCCTACTGATAAACCACTCTTAATGCAAAACTAAAATACAGTAGACTAATATCTAACAATCTCATTGTTAAAACTAATTTAGGCTTTAGGCCTACACTTTTTTCAACATGGGGGGTGAGCTGTGAACTGAACAATGAACTAGTAGAAAATTTACTTTCCCAACACTGCAGAAAACACAGTTAAGGAGGCCTACTCTCTATTACTACTAATAATAAACCGCTGCTCTAATGCACAACTAAAATACCGTTATATCCAGCAATGTCATTGTTAACACTAATTAACCCATTAAATAATGGCTATCTGTGAAGCATTTATATGGGCTTTTTCAATGAATTTTGTTTTGTTTTTTTTGTGGGGGGGATGAACTGAAATGAACTAGTTCATTTATTTTGTGAACTATGAATGAACTAGTTCATTTTGAAAAAAATATGAACTATGAACGAACTAGTTCATTCTGAGAGCTGTGAACTTGAACTTGAACTAGTTCACGTACAAAATGAACTTTCCCAACACTGGTAAGTGCCATCCATCCGCATGGGCGCACTTCATGGTGTGGAGGGTGGGGTCATCGTGGCCATAGCATTTTGGAAATACCATCACTTTATAACAAATTAAATGTGAAAATTTTAACCCAAGCAATTTCTCCCCATCACTTTAAAACAAATATAATGTAATGTAATATTTAATGTAATTAATGTTCGTTTTTTTTCCCATTACATTCCATTCACAAATGTTACCTTTTTCATGAATACTTACCACCACCACCAAATCCGAAGTATTCGTTATGACTGGGAAAATTGCACTTTTCACACATGAAAAGGAATGGTCCGTCATTTTTTCAGAAACAGTTTTTTTTTTTTTTTTAAGAAAAACCTACTGTACTTTGGTTATACTAGTAAATATTGGTTTATTGTGTAGTACATATTCACGAAAAGATCAAATTTTGTAATAGGCAGCACAGTTTTAATGTGCAGCATAGTTGCAGTACCCAGGCACTGCAACTATGCTGCTCATTGAAAATTTGACCTTTACATGAAAGTTTACTGAGTAATAAACAAATACTTTCTAGTATGGTCCAAGTACAGTCATTTTTGCAGCTAAAAATAGCTATTTTTGGAAATTCAAAATGGCAGACCATGGAGAAGATCCCCCTTTTCATGTATGAAAAGTGCAATTTTTCCAGTCATAATGAATACTTAGAATTTGATGCTGGTGGTAAGTATTCATGAAAAAGTTAACATTTGTGAATGGACAGCATGGATTCTGGAAATAAACTAAACTAAAAATCCCACACAGTGTCNCTTTAAATTACATGCTTCTCCTGCTACCCTCCTAGAGGCGGACGTGAAGCTGCCGTGGCCCTCTACCATCCAGGTGGAGGAGGAGGGGGAGGGGGATGAGCAGCAGAAGCAGAAGCACGGCTCCGTGTCCTGGCCCATACCCTCCGGAACACACCTGCCCAAGGCCAACGCCCACGCCATCAAGGAGACACACCTGCCTGCCGTCAGGGTCTATGTCAGGTACAGTCAGACTAAATCTATTGGTACTGTAAATAGTTGGCAATTTATGAGTGATACAATAGAAATGGTAGGCCTGTTTATATTAGAGTGAGATGATAAACTATCAAGACAAGAAACTTCTGGAGATTCACACTAGTGAAAATTAAACTGTAGGAAGGCCTATTGATAAACAAATTAAAATATTTTTAAAATATTTTTGGGTCAGTTCACATGGTGAGGTGCAGAGAGGTGGAGGGCCGGTCAAAGGGCCTTGGTGGGTCGCATCCGGCCCCCGGGCCTTAGTTTGGGGACCCCTGCTGTAAATAGTAGTTTAGTCAGAGTATAGTCAGTCTGACCAATCTCTGTCTGTCTGTCTGTGTTTCTGCCTGCCTGCCTGCCTCGCTGTCTTCTTGCCTGCCTGTCTGTCTGTCCTGCCTGCCGGCAGGGTCTATGTCAGGTACACTGAGTCTACATCTCTTGCCATGGTAGAGAGGGGTCACTCTGGCTATTTTAGTTTGTAACTCTCTCTGTCTGTCTGTCTGTGTTTCTGCCTGCCTGCCTCTCTGTCTGCCTGCCTGTTCGTCTGTCCAGTGTATATATATATATTGCTCAATATTATACTATTATTTTATCACACAGAATTACTGTTCAATATTGCTTCTTTATTCCAGAGAATTAACACAGGGCATTTTCTGAAATGTCTAAGAAGCCATGAGATAACCAGTGATGGGCAAAATGGATAGTTATAATAGTTACAATTAAAGTTATAATCCAGTGTCACATTTTCCAAACAATTTGCATTTACCTGTCCAGTTCAGCTGGGTGATTTGCTGGTTGAATGATCTCCTGGTTGAACTGGACTGGTAAAGCAGATCATCTGGAATATGCGACACTGGATTGTAAGTCATGAACCCGTTCTGCCCACCAATGGTGATAACTGCATACCTTCCTCGACTCTTTATTCTGCATCAGGAGTTTCGGTGGGGTGGCAACTAATACCTTCCTCGACTCTTTATTCTGCATCAGGAGTTTCGGTGGGGTGGCAACTAATACCTTCCTCGACTCTTTATCCTGCATCAGGAGTTTCGGTGGGGTGGTGATAACTATATACCTTGACTCTTTCTTCTGCATCAGGAGTTTCGGTGGGGTGGCATCGGAGAAGAGTGGCACCGAGGAGGTGACCAAACTGCGGGCGTCCGTGAAGGCCATGGGGATGACCTTTGTGCCAAACAGGTTCGTCGCCGCGGGTTACGACTCTCCCTTGAACCTCATCAACCGCCACAACGAAGTTTGGGTCTTTGCAGAGTAACCCCACCAGACATCGTCAGTCTACAGAGTTGAAACACTGTAGAGCATGGCAGCCAGTTTAACCTAATAAAGTAAGTTGCCCTGCTGCCTTAAGTTTTTAAGTTAAGTCAACTTGAGAAATCATCTAGTTGAGTTAAGCCTCGAGTTGAATTAACTTTCAAACCGTCAACCTTTTCACATACATACATAGGTTTAACTGGCTTTTCCAATGTTCTACAGTGAACACAGTGAATAATCTGCCCAAATCTTGGCCTTTTTTAATTTTATTTACATTACATTTACATATTCTTCATATTCTTTTAACATGAATTAAATGTTGGAAGTACTGTAGCATACAATATATACAGTGTCATGACACATCCAGTATTTGACCATGACCATGATTTTTCTCACAGTATTATGTAACCAAAGTACATTAATAAACATTGTAAAGTAAATAAAATGCATACCTAAAGGCCTAGATTGACTTGACGAATTGAATGTTGGAAGTAGCATCACGACACATACACACATACCTAGGTATATGTATAAGACATGGACATAATGTGTATTGTATAGCAATAAATGTGACATGGTTTCAAGCATGGACCTGTTTTGGGTTTTCTTTTGTTTTGTTTCGTAGGCCCTTAATGCACGCCGTACCTCCTGTGTAATAGACATTGGAAGTTACTATAGTACTACACTACTATGACAGTGCACGGGGCCTTTAGTAATACATTACGACTTGGTCATTGCCATTCTGGTAACAGCTAAGTTATAATGCTGTGTCTTAAGGGGTTTTAAAACAGTATTACTTATCTGCATTGCCATCCACATCACTAAGTTCCATAACACCCATCTAAAAAGATAGACCTTTGCTTCATTCAATTGTCATATACTGCATTTTCTGTTTCATACAAAATATATTTGCTTGATTCAATTAGCATGTATTTGCTGTCAGCATACCGTATACAACATTGTGCGTGTAGCAGCCTACTGTGTATTTACTGCACAAGCTTGTGGTTTACTGTAACAACACTTCATGACACTACTCAGTAAACGAAACCAAATCCTATTGACCTTTTACAAGTGAAAGTAAAACAAACAAAATAAATCCATTAACAAACAAAAGGAAAGCCTTAAAGCCTTAAAGCCTTCAGGCCTTGAGGTGTGGCTGGCTGATGGGCTGACAGGACTCATAGTGTTGCGTAGTAGTAGTAGAGTAGAGTAGAGTAGAGTAGAGTAGAGTAGAGTAGAGTAGAGTAGAGTAGAGTAGAGTAGAGTAGTTTACAGTAGAGTTGAGTAGAGTAGTTTACAGTAGAGTAGAGTAGTTTACAGTAGAGTAGAGTAGAGTAGAGTACAGCAGAGTAGAGTAGAGTAGAGTACAGTAGAGTACAGTAGAGTAGAGTAGTAGAGTAGAGAACAGTAGAGTACAGTAGAGTAGAGTAGAGTTGAGTGCAGTAGTGTAGAGTAGAGTTGAGTAGAGTAGAGTAGTAGTAGAGTAGAGTATTGTAGAGTAGATTAGTAGAGTACAGTAGAGTAGAGTACAGTACAGTAGAGTAGAGTTGAGTAGAGTAGAGTAGTAGTAGAGTAGAGTAGAGAGTAGAGTATTGTAGAGTAGATTAGTAGTTGAGTAGAGTACTAGTAGAGTACAGTAGAGTAGAGTAGAGTACAGTAGAGTAGTGGAGTAGAGTAGAGTAGAGTACAGTAGGGTAGACTAGAGTAGAGTACAGTAGAGTACAGTAGAGTAGAGTACAGTACAGTAGAGTAGAGTACAGTAGAGTAGAGTACAATACAGTACAGTAGAGTACAGTAGAGTACAATACAGTACAGTAGAGTAGAGTACAGTAGAGTAGAGTACAGTAGAATAGAGTAGTAGAGTAGAGTACAGTAGAGTAGAGTACAGTAGAGTACAGTGCAGTAGAGTACAGTAGAGTAGAGTAGAGTACAGTAGAGTAGGGTAGAGTAGAGTACAGTAGAGTAGAGTAGAGTAGAGTACAGTAGAGTACAGTACAGTAGAGTACAGTAGAGTACAGTAGAGTAGAGTACAGTAGAGTAGAGTACAGTAGAGTAGAGTAGAGTACAGTAGAGTAGGGTAGAGTAGAGTAGAGTAGAGTACAGTAGATGGAGTAGAGTACAGTAGAGTAGAGTAGAGTACAGTACAGTACAGTAGAGTAGAGTAGAGTTGAGTACAGTAGAGTAGAGTACAGTACAGTAGAGTAGAGTAGAGTTGAGTACAGTAGAGTAGAGTAGAGTACAGTAGAGTAGAGTAGAGTACAGTAGAGTAGAGTAGAGTACAGTAGATGGAGTAGAGTAACTTTATTGATCCCGAGATGAGAAATTCAGGTGTCAAGTAGTTTACATAAATACACATAATGCCCACATGGACATATAACACAGGTGAAGACATGGAGGGGAAAAAATAAAAACTCAATAAAAAATAAAAAGACAATGTGCAAAAACACATTCTGTGTAGACAAATGTGCAAAAAACATACCCTGAGAGTTGAGATAGACAAGATAAAAATGACCAGAAATGAGTGTTGACAGATACATCTATGATATATGGGGTTGGAGTATGGAGTTGGTTTGGTTTGGGGGACATAAACCTGGCAGATTGTTCAGGGGGTCCCGTTTTTACATTTTGTGAACTAATATTCATTTTGGGTGTTGAGGTCAAAGTAGCTCATAACGTAAAAAATGACTAAAAATGTTGTCACAGGCTTCATTGTCTCTCTCAACGGCCTGAAGGACCGATCTTGACTGAAAATGCCCGGCCTGTTTTTTTTGCCACAGTCCAGCACTGGCCATGAAGTGAACCCACAAGCGCACATGAGTGTATATTAATACATCACGTTACCCCCCTGAGCAGAGACGTACAGTTCAGATGCATCTCATCTGATAACCACTGGCGACATACTGCCGACATGTAGGTGTGTACATATGTACACACACCTGTGTGTGTGTGTGTGTGTGTGTGTGTGTGTGTGTGTGTGTGTGTGTGTGTGTGTGTGTGTGTGTGTGCTTGTGCGTGTGTGTGTACATGTGCATGTGTGTGTGTGTGTGTGTGTGTGTGTGTGTGTGTGTGTGTGTGTGTGTGTGTGTGTGTGTGTGTGTGTGTGCCAGCAAAGAGACTGGCAAAATACTGTTCCATCTCTGCCATCATAGGCAGTATGTCCATTTGGAAACGGAGATGCCACGTTTATCCATAAATATTGGACTGAATAACAACATTATCATCCCTATACAACTCTGTGATTTCCATCAGTATTTGGGTCTGTATAACTTTTAATGTGCTGTGATCCAAATAAAAGTACTACTTTAGTGCAGATATCACAAACTATTTCACAGAAATATCACAAAATTTTGTGATATCTGCACTTGTCATGCCCACGTGATGTGGAAATTGTAATTTAAGGGTCAGCTGCACAATCAACATGTCTAGTCTGAGGAAGGGCCAGGTTGGCCAGAAACGTCACACAATAAAATGGCTTAAATGGGAGTTCATTGGTGTGCGGTTTTCTTCATGACCTAAGGCAGGGGTGTCAAACTCAGGCCCGGGGGCCAAATCTGGCCCGCAGAGCCATTTTATTTGGCCCGCGAGATCATTTCAAATGTGTATTGCAGTTGGCCCACATACACCATTAATGTATAGTGTAAAAAGACTTGAACAAGAAATTTGGTGTGTCACAGGATGTGCAGATACATTTGAACTACCATATATGATGGGAAAGAGTGTGTGTGAAATTTAACTATGAGTATGAAGTGCATGTACGCATAATTTTAATCCAATTTTTAAAATAAATGTTGAGTTCGGCCCGCGACTTTGTTCCAGATCTTGATTTTGGCCCTCAGTCAATTTTAGTTTGACACCCCTGACCTAAGGTAACTTGATCAGGGCTTGACACTGGCACCTGCCAACCGGCTAAATGCTGGTAAAAGTTGGCTGTGGCTGGTAACAATTTCAGTGTCACTAGCCAATTTGACAGGTAGCTTATTTTATGGTATGACATATCAGAATAGTGTATACTCTGCACATTGCCCCCTGTGTATCAATTGTTCGTATTTAAGTTCAAGAAAAAGATCAGTTTTACTCAGTTTCTATTTGTTTGCTTTATTTCAATGTGGAAACCCATGCACCCATCTTCTTGCTAAAAGCACCTCATCTTCTGTCTTTAGATACAGCATGATGATTAAAAAAATCGAATTTTTGGCTAGTAGAATAGCTGGATGGCTAGTGACTCGGGAAAACCACTAGCCACAGTGGCCGGCAAGCAAGAAAGTTAATGTCAAGCCCGGTGTGATGTATAAATGTACACTCACGTGCACTTGTGGGTTCACTTCACACATATGTACATGCTGGAAGCATGTGGCCTGTGGTTATCAGATGAGATGCATCGGTAGGTCTCTGTTTGGCAGGTAACGTGATGTATAAATGTACACTCACGTGCACCTGTGGGTTCACTTCAAACATATGTACATCATGGTTATCTGATGAGATGCATTGCTACTGTAGGTCTCTGCTTGTGCATGTGTCAGCAGCCTGCACATTATCTGAAATGTGTCATGTGTGTGTTTTGTTCTCCTCTGTAAGGTCTGCTCATCACCTCAAACAGCAGCAGCACACACACACACACACACACACACACACACACACACACACACACACACACACACACACACACACACACACACACACACACACACACACACACACACACACACAAAGCTGACAAACAGGCCCTGTGGTATTCAAATATCTCAATAATTCCATTTCCTCCTTCCTTCTCCTTTAATGTCGTAATGATGTCTCTACACGCTCATGGGTGAAAATTACAGCCTGGGACATATCACGGGTAAGCAGTTAGGGCGTCAGTCTTGTAGTCCTAATGGTTGCCAGTTCAACTCCAGACCCGCCAGGTTGGTGGGGTGATTAATTAATCAGTGCTCTCCCCCATCCTCCTCCATGACTGAGATACCCTGAGCATGGTACCGTCCTGCCGCACTGCTCCCTTGGGCATTGTTTTGGGCTGTCCCCTTTGCACGGATGAGGCATTAAAAGCAGTTTTGTTGTGTGCTGAGCACTGTGTGGTGTGGAGTGCTGTGTCACAAAGGCAGTGGGTGTTTCTCAATACATTCACTTTCAGAATTCTACCACCAGGTGGCAGTGTGGGATTTAGTGAGTTGCAGAGCAGTGGAATTCACAGTTGAGACAGGGGCTGTTCACTCACGGAACTTCCTATTAGCCACAATTGGCTAACCCTAACCAAGGGACAGTGCAAAATGAATGGGTGTCAATGGAGTTTTTTACCATTATAATTTTTGTCATTTTTTATAATTTTTTGTCCTGAAATATTAATATTAAGTTCGAAGCTAGAAATAATAAGACCCCATTTGAGTAGCGTTTCGATTATTTTGCGCCACTAGATTATTATATACTGGGTCACAAAGCTAAATTTTTATGGGGCCAAACCCATAAACATTAGCACGATGCTAGCGAGTACAGGTTGAAATCTTCTAACCAGCTGTAAAACTACACACCTGAACGATTTGTCAATACAGCCTATTGTTAAACAACAGTCATAGTGCTTACCAGGAATGTTTTGTTGATAATATTTGTGACTGGAAATGGCAGTAGCAATGTATTTAGCATGGGTTCCC